>NW_018405633.1:167952-202269 GCF_002113885.1 Mizuhopecten yessoensis
AGAAAAAAAAAAAAAAAAAAAAAGAGTTATAGCACGGAATGAGATAAGATCAAAGTCCCGTTGTTATAGTATATATATTTCATTCTTTTTATTATATACTTCGCAAAAGGGTCTTTGGTTTAGTGTTTGATCATAATATTTTGGCTTGAATCTGTATTATTGTACTACTTTTCATTTTATATTATGTTTTTTTATTTACAAATACTGGTAAGGGAAATATTTTTTATCCAAATACAGAGGACTTTTATTTATCAATTTTTCATTATCATGGTTATAGTCACCTTTATATATGTTTGTATTGCTGATTGGTGTTGTTTAAGAGTGATCAAACAAAACACATCTGTATATTTTGACAAAAAATATTTTCTTGATATTTGTTTGTGTCAAGTGTAATTAAAAAGTGAAAGACAAGTTGGAAAAAAAAAAGAAAAAAAAAATATTCTTCAAAATACCCTTTACTTCTCACCTGAATACCAAGTCATGTTTTCTTTTCTTTGTTTATATATTGTACTCAATAAAGAATTTCATCTATTTTTTAAATTTCTTTTCTTACCTCTAAATAGTTCCAATAGCTGAATATACGATTAGCTTTTTACTATCTTTCATCAGTAAATTCTGTCAAAGATGATGAACAAGGCAACAGTAAGTCAGATGTGTTAAAAGTTCAAGTGACTTCTTCCACAAACCTTTAATCCTGAGGTCATGATATAGGCTTTGTAGCTTGGTTAGTTGAAGAGCCATAAAATTTGTAGAAACATTAGAGGCACAGAGGGCCTGTATTGCTCACCAGTTTCTTTTGTTACATGAAACTGACGTATAGGTAACTTCAGACCAAATTTGGTAACTAGAACACAAGACATTACTACATCTCTTAAACGCTTCTTAAGATATTGTTGTTTGAAATTTAAATTTTTAATTTTCAATCTTTTAACCGACATTGACCTTTGACTCTGGCTAGCACTTACAGTTGACATTTGACCTCATTACTGTAATAAAAAAAAAAAAATCCCACATCTGGTCTAGATATACAAAACATAGTTTTTAACATATGTGACCTTGAAAGTAGGTCAATGTCATTTTAGCAGGACACTTTATAGCACTCCATCCCAGGTACCTACTGGCCAAATATCATGGCCCTTGGTCATCCAGTTCTTCAGAAGAAGTCGTTCAAAAGAAAAAGTTGACGAACGGATGCTGGACGCCACAGTATGGCAAGATATGACAATGACCTACACAATGACTCAAGGATACAGGAGTTTAAATCCTTAAATCCTTAAATGCTTAAATCCACTTCTTCTTATTAACCATGAGGTTTCAAGTATTGAAAATCCAATTTTTGTCACTGATTAGAAGAAATGAACTTTGTTCCATATTTTAAGTATCCTTTTAAACTCCGACCCTTTCTAAGTTAAGAACTTGTCAATTTAACCATTATATCTTGTAGCCCCTTGTGCTTATTTTCAATGCAATGTTAAATGGTTGTAATGCTGTTGAAATGAAACAATGATTATGCAGATAAGCTTTAATGAATACTAACCAATTCTTTCTCTCTTTTTTTGTGTTGTTGTCATGCGTTGGAAGACGTTGTGGTTTACATTTTTTATATTTTCTTTAACGGTTATGGTATCCATGAAGACACAAGTTTATGCATATAGTTTCTCACTGCAAGACTTGTCTCAGCTGTTACAGACTAACCTCCCTGCACTGCTTGTTGGCATTGTTTGGTCAAGCCGTAACTAATAGTCCTGTACATGTACTTTCTAACTCTCAATTTGATTTGAAACTGTACTTTAAGCGGTCTGTCCTATCTCCTCACAAACTTCAAGAGCATCTTGACCAGATCAGGATAGTTCCTGTACACTTTATCTGGTCTCATAGCTGATGGTGTCTCAGGCTTTCTAGATGTCCTGTACTCCAATAACCTCTGATCCCTCACTTTCAACAGCTAAGGTAACAGGTTAAAATCTATGGCCATATCAGATTCAAAATCCGTTCAGAAAATAATTACAACCGTGGGGAATCATGTTGGGGATGTTTGTACTATATTCCAAGTATGTTTACTACCTCTCCAATAGATAGGTGCATGATACACCTGTCAGCAGGCATAATAATGAAGTTACGGAGGTGCAATATCTAGTCAGATTCCTTATTTACTCATTCACCCCTGAAATTTTATAATGAACTATTCCAACCTTTGAACTGGAAGAGTTGAAATGTGTCTTCAGGGGTGAATGGGTTAAAGGACCACCAGTTTAAAATACAACACTGACCTTTGACCTTTGTACTTCAGTAAAAGGCATTTCCAAGTGTGACATATATAAAGTTACAGAAATACAGCCATAGAAAAACGCTTATTTTTTTACCTTGACCTTTGACCTTGCAATAGTATATGGTTTAACAAGTGACAAAAGATTGACCAATATGTTAACATACACCACAGCCCCAGGAGTACTGCGCTACTGCAGAATGAAAACTTAAAGCACGGAAAATAATCAACCAATCCAATGAAATGTGCTAATTAATTATGCACATATTTTGTTGTTTTCATGTAGTGTCGATGTCGAAGTAAGCTGGTCCAGCATCTTGAGTTGGAATATATGAAAGTTGCTGACAGAGGGACCTATTTATGATACACCGCACTCACTCTCCCCAAGGTGTTGCTCATACCAAGTTTGAAGTCCCTGTACTCATAAACCAAATCATAGGTCATGCTGAGATTTAGATCACAATGGCTTTCTGCTGATACACTGCACTCCTTCCCACCAACGTGTTTCCTTACACCAACTTTGGAATCCTTGCTCTGAATAGTACACGAGATATAACAATAACCATGAAAAGGGACACAACTCTTAAAAAGAGACTGTTGATATCTATTAATATAGGCCTCCATTTATCTAATATAAATTGTCTGAATTTCTGACCAGGTTTCATAGACGTCAAATCATATTTAGGGGATTTATACTGTGGTTTATGCACTAACCAATTAGGTCACTGGTAGTACATGTAATGTACTAATACATGTAGCATAACTTCTGTTTAATATATTGAACCTGGTCACTGTCTTCCTGTTATTACTAAAACACATTAAACACAGAGGCTGTAGAATCATGTGAACTCAATAACAAAAGAACTTCTGTTCATTAAATAGGTATCTTTATCTACCAGTGCAAATATATATATAGAGAGCTCAAATCTGCCACTTTCATTCACAATACATTGTATTACTCCTGTCAATTACAATGTCATAGAATCTATTACTACCTAAATTCTGATCTCTGTCATTTGAATTCACTACTGCCCATACAATACAAACATGAAGCTTGACAATAGCTGAATATTACTGAAGAACATTTTCTTCCTACAAATGTATAAGCCGACGGGAAATTTTACAACTAGAATGTAGATGACTAAAATAAAATGAGCTGATTCTGTGTGAATTTCGTTTTTTTTTTTTATAATCAATGCATGCAATGTCTGTAAAATGGCCCTGCCCTCTCTCTCGACTACCTCTCCCACTTACAAAACTATGTTAAAATCTACAATCAACCATTTTGTATTTCTTCAACAATTTCACGTTACAGAGGAAATTCATCATAATTAGTTTCAAATTTCACTAAATATTTATTAAAGTAAAGTACAGTTCTGAGTAGTATTAGTATCAGTGGATTAAAGAAATGTGCACTTCATTTAGAAAATAAACATTCCAATCATGAATCATGAATTCAGGTACACTACAGTAAAACCTAATTACATGTGTAATGTAATACAAACATGTTGTAATCTGCTTTCACTTCAACCCAATCTGAACTTACGCTCTCAATAGAATTCTGTGTCTCAATGCTTCAAATGCAACACTAGGGAAACACACACAGCAAAATTATAAATGTCATGATTTGCACTTCTTGTATAAAATGTCTCTGATCATGTTTAATTGATTCTTAATATCTCAACTACAGATATCTCTAAATAATGCCAAGATACAATAACAAGATTGATAAATAAATAGAAACTATACAAGTCATAATTATAAAGAGGTATAGTATACAGAACATAGTTACACCCAACTGAAAGCAATCATGGACATACAACGTTGATAAATGTCAAATTCTGATTGGTTAACTCGCCGTGGTCCTCCAGCTATGTTCACGTTACTGTGAGATCGGTTAGTCACATGACTTTTAGTTTTAGTGATTTCATAAGGGAGGTAACTTCTAATGATTAAAATGTAAACCCTGCGTATCAAGTGTTTTTTCTTCACAAAGTATGGCAACAAGAATATTTTGATATTTATTTTCTTGCATTTTTTCTGTGAGGATAAAAATATTTGTGCTCGGAAATGATGGAGTATTTACTTTCAAACCAATCTTCAAATGCATATTTTTTCACATCTGTAATACTGTTGTAACATGTGTTTTTAGTTTGTCAATTAATTTGTGCTTGCATAATCTGGTGCAAATTTTCATGAATGCGAAAATATATGAAAATGTCAACAGTGTGAAGTTTTAATTTACATTACAATTTAAAAGTTTATTTTCTCTCAATGACAAACAAATCACCCCATCTTGCAAATCACAGCGAACAGATTACAAATTGATATTACAGGTCTTTGGTATAGAACCAGTACAAAGTTCCATGTTTCCCATGTCAGCACCATAGACAGTTGTGTAAATTCTACTCCTTGTAACATCGCGAAAAATAACATGGGACTGGGTACTCCACGCACAGTTTCAATTTAATCAGAAAAAACTATCAGTTTGTTACAATTGTCCAGTATAATGCCTTTGTATCTATGTAGATAGAAAATGATGAAAAATGTTAATTAGTTATCTAAATAAGTATAAATTTCAAATGATGCGGTTAAATCAATGTCATATAATTATGTAAAACAAAAGCTAGATTTCTGAGTGTTTTCCTTTGTTTCTTAGTGAGTGATTAAGTAATCAGAAAAAGTACACAAGAAACCATTTTTAAGCAAATTTAGTAAAGTACATTAAATTGATATTAACAAAAAAAGTTAAAAACATATTTGAATATCACCTAATTATGAAAACACCAAGATAAACGACAACACAATCCGTTCAGGCTAAACCAAAAGGCTCGACACACTGGCATCTGTAAATTTCTGGATGTAAGAAAATCACAATTTGCTTTGAAGAAGTCCACGGAAGTTACGATCAGCATCCAAAAAAGTGAAGGAGCCTAGAATGACAACATGGAATTGTAATAAGAATTTTCTGACAACCAGTAATGCCTTTCCAGCTTCAGCAACAGCTCATCATCACTTTTCATTGTCCTCCGTTAGAACCATTACATGCGAAGATAAGAGAACACCACATCTGGTACACCACTGCAGTCTAGTTGCCTTTCTTTGATCCATCGTCACCCAATTTTTTCTGAAGGATAAAAGCAATATTTATCATATAATTTGAAAGAAGTACTTGCAGCAGTAGAAATGATCAAAACATGTTTCAAATTCTCTGTTAACTGTATGTGATATAAATGTATTTGCCAGCTGACTATAAACAGATTTTGGTATACATGCAATTGAGAAATACAATTTTGAATTAATCCAGTCACAACTAATTCTGTAGTCCACCATCGAGTCAGTGTTTCAGGAATTGTCTCTGTAATCCAGCTACATTTGTACCTTACAATCTAGCCAATTTTATTCGGAACAATGGTGACTGGGTGATCAGTGGTACTTGCCTGGAGTTCGGAGTACTCCTTCAGCAGACGGTCATACTCCTTATTGGTTCCCTCTGCCTGGCTGCGTAGTGCATCTAAATCTAGCTTGGCTTTCTTGTAATCTGCAGCAGAATGATCACAGGGAATGAAACACTGCTTCTATTTAAGTGTCACTTTATTTCCCTTATTGTTTCTTTCTCTTGCTTTGACCCCTAACAGCCAATTCCCCAAGGGAGTTTTATTTACCCACTCATAGCAGATTTGTTCAATGAGTCGGGAGTAAAGAAACCTATCATGGTTTTAGGGAGAAACATTTGTTAACATGTTTTCATGAAACAGTCTGGACATCTCAAATGTATGAGAATAGATTTGAACCTGTTACCTTAGCTGTTGAAAGTGAGGTATCAGAGGTTATTGGAGTACAGGACATCTAGAAAGCCTGAGACACCATCAGCTATGAGACCAGACAAAGTATACAGGAACTGTAATAATCTGGCCAAGATGCTCTTTAAGTTTGTGAGGAGATAGGACAGACCGCTTAAAGTACAGTTTCAAATCAAATTGAGAGTTAGAAAGTACATGACTTAAGTCATTAAAGGCTTGACCAAACAATGCCAACAAGCAGTGCAGGGAGGTTAGTCTGTTACAGCTGAGACAAGTCTTGCAGTGAGAAACTATAGACACAAACATGTGTCTTCATGGATACCAGTAAATATTTGTTTGAATATAAGTTTGACGAGAGAAAAAACATATCTCACAAAATACATGTAATCTTTCTTCAAAACAAAACTTTTGCAAGCAATACCTTGAAACCCTATTGATACTAAAACAATACAAACAATTTATGACACAACTAACCCATTTATAAACTCCTTCTCAAAGAAGCAGAAAGCGTCTTTCATGCAATATTCTTACAAACAAGAATCCAATGGGTTTTTTAATTAATGTTATTCTCTGATTGGTCAATTCACAATGAAAAATACAAGATCAACTTTATTTTCCTCATTCAAACCTTACAATTTCACAAGTGAAAGTGAATTTGTTGAAATAAACATAGATCACTGATTTAACATCTAACCTTGTTTTACTTTGACTAGCTCCTCCTTGATTTTGTCTAAGTAATGAGCTAATAGTGTAATACACAAAGATCACATATCTAACCTCGTTTTATTTTGACCAGCTCCTCCATGATTTTGTCTAAGTGTTGAGCTAATAGTGTAATACACAAAGATCACATATCTAACCTTGTTTTATATTGACCAGCTCTTCCATGGTTTTGACTAAGTGTTGAGCTAAACATGTAATACACAAAGATCACATATCTAACCTTGTTTTATATTGACCAGCTCCTCCATGGTTTTGACTAAGTGTTGAGCTAAACATGTAATACACAAAGATCACTGATAACATATCTAACCTTGTTTAAACTTGACTAGCTCCTCCTTGGTTTTGTCTAATTGTTGAGCCAAACTTTTCTCCTCTGCTGTGTCATCCTCAGCAGCCTGTAAGCCAATCAAATAACAATAAAGTTATCCTACCTTATCTTGTAATACTCTTATCAAATGTGGAAATATTTTTGGAAATTCTTCCCACTTAACTCTTAAATCTTTTTGCTCAATGCATGCTGTGTATTATGATTAACAAACCTCTAAATCTCCATAACATGAAAATTCGGCCAAATTCCAATAAAGGTTCCCACAAAGCTACTCCCACTTATTTTTACTGATGACCTTAGTGATGTTATGCCTATTTTTAGGCAAGCACTGGTAAAACAGGGGTTGTTCTTCATAGACAAAATATATAAAAACAATTGAAAAAATGAAAAAAAAATGCAAATAACAAGTACATGTATATGTCTACCTGTAGGTCCAATGTGTGTTTACAAATCCATGTGTGTTTATAAATTTATGTCTGGAATGTATTTGCGTTCTTACCTTGTTACGTTTATTGTCCTGTTCCTCCATGAGACGCTTGGCCACGTCATTAGCTGACTTGGCCTGTTTCTGACTAGCTTCAGACTCGGCACTTAGCCTCGCCTGTTCTGCTGTTAGATTTATCAGACGACGGATGATGCTGCGGTATTGAAATATTTTTTACAATATAGGAAATGTTATTAAATGTAAAATACATATACATATCTAAAGACTTCATATTTTCCAAACAATGTGATTTTTTTTCAATTGTATAAAAATATTAAATTTCAAGTTTTCAGCAAAAGATTCACCAGTATGTGCAACATGATTCAGTTTTATTTAAATGTCTCTGCAAAAATTATGATTATTACTGATTATTCTTTTAATTGTACAGACAGTATAAGAAACAATAATACTTGTCTTGTTCTAATTTTACATTCAGATTGATTGATTTATTCCAGTATTGATTTCAAAAACATATGAAAATCAAGTGTACATACAACCACAAAAACATGGCAAATCCAGTGATGTACAAGTTCCTCTGCGCTCGAAACAATTTCATGTGCGCGAGGTTCTCCGAGTCAAGATTGTGCTTTAGGTCAACCTCTGCTACAGGGACTGCATATTTATTGACTTCTCTGATTGAATCTGTAAAGGCAAGTTTTGAGGTTTGGTTAGTTCCTATTAACAATAATATTATGGCAGCATCACACGATGATAGTACAAAATTCTAAGGCTCTTAATAATAGGAATTTTAGTGTTCCAACCGCTTCCCTTATCTGTGTCACAGCGACCCAAATACCAGATTAATTCAAATATTTTCAAACTGACTCCAGTTGACTACATTACCAAATCATCACAACTGTTGTAGAATTTGAATCATATTTTTTTAAAATAACACAGATGAAAACTTAAATATCTGGGATCATCATCATCATCATCTCATCATCATCTCATCATCATCATCAAGGCTGATTTTGTAAAAACCAGGACTGGTCAAATTTGAACATATTCTGAGTTATATTTCATTGTATATGACAATATATACAGTAAAGTTTATAAGCAACCTGTCTATAAAACAGCTGATCTGTTTTACTCTGCCTTTGACAATTTTTTAATCACGCAAATTCGTAGAAATTATATCCCCCACTTGCAGGACATTTTGTAGTAAAACATTATTGAGGTTAGGTTTAAACATGTGAGTATGGTGCTGTTTCGTTATTCAAGGGGCAGTAACTCTGCCAAATAAAGTCTGCAGAAAGTGGTCATTGTAATTGGTTGAGCCCTTAAGGCATTTAATCCTGGTACCAAGTTGAAAGTGGTCATCGAACTTGGTCACGCCCTTAACCCTGTTACTAAGTTTGAAGAAAATCGGTTAACATTTGTTGCAGTTATTGCACAGAAACAAAGCGCCTATCTATTCACGCCCCAAATAATATGTTAATAACAGAAATCTGCCCCCCCCAAGTATTCTGACATCCTGTTATATTAAAGATACAGCTGTGATCTCATTTCTTACAAAAACTACATAATAAGTCTGTGTATTCTGACACTGTCAAATCCATGCAAGTTGTTATAGTCCAATAAGATTAGACAGGTTTTACTGACTACGTCGGACGTACCTATAAACAGCAACAGAAGAATGGCGATGAACACATTGAAGTATATATAGGAGTATCCTGACACACTGAGCACGATGTTGGAGCGAAAAATCTTCTGCCATCTGGAATAAAGAAAGGAAAATCGGTTAACATTTGTTGTATTACACAGTGTAATAATAAACAGGGAAACACTACCTATTTTTAATGAGGAAGCTACTCGGGAAATATACAAAATATGTCTACACATATACACATTCCAACCGGTTCATATTTAATTTTAAGCCACCAGGTAGGAGATGTCACAAATACATGCAACATGTTTCTTATCAATGGGAAAGTATATATAGTTATAGATCTTTCAATGGATAAGATTTTATCTTGAAATATTTACAGTTTACCTGTTACAATGTATAACAGTATAGGACATTACACATGTTTAGAGAATGTGTTGATTCTTCCTCATCTGCAAAATTATTTGCTTCAACTCTTATATCTTTCTTTTGATACTTCTGAACTTTTATCAATTTAAGATTATGCATTAGAACCAAAACCAAAGGTAAAATTGCCTCCTTACTGTAGCTACCCTATCAGATATATACAATTTACACAGTAATTATAACTATTCACAAACACACTATCGTAGTTTTTCCTATCCTCCATTCCCATTAAGTGATTTAATTGTATACATTTGCATCTCA
Organism: Mizuhopecten yessoensis; assembly: GCF_002113885.1. Classification (NCBI taxonomy): domain Eukaryota; kingdom Metazoa; phylum Mollusca; class Bivalvia; order Pectinida; family Pectinidae; genus Mizuhopecten; species Mizuhopecten yessoensis. Next base: position 177,850 of record NW_018405633.1, read on the forward strand.
ATTTGATGGCGAAAATTTCAATTTTAAACCCGAAACTTTTATTGCTTTTTTAGATTTTGCTTTTAGCAGAAAACAATTATATTTGCCATGCTTATCCTTATCATTATAAAAACTATACACTTTTATAACAAAAAGAATTACCTGCAGGGAAACAGGAGAAAATTAAATTTAGATGCTTCATGTTATAAATTGACTGAAGATGGCAATCTACATGGGTAATACCGGAGGAAAACCATAGACAGCTATTTCAACTGTGACTAGACATCTGAGGTTTTAAGTATATATATATAGTTTATACTTATTGTTACCATCAGACATTTACTAGGTAAAATGAAATACATGTTATTAATCTAATTATACAGTGAAACTTGTTTAATCTGACACCCTGTGAAACACAATGTATTGGGCAGCTTAGAAAGAATATGGGAGTATACAGGTCCTGTTGGGTATTATTTTTTAAGAAAAGGGTTACAGTATTATGTTGGATAAGACAAGGAGTCAGAACATTAAGGGGTCAGATTACACAGGGTTCACTGTATATCTACTGTAACCATCTTGAAAACTTAAATGTGACCAACATGGATACAAGTTTATATAAATCTTCTGGAAACATTGAATTTTGATTTCACATGTTTCAGGAAAAAGGACAATGTCAGTAATTTTCAAAAAAAAAATCTCAGACAAAAATATAAAAGATCCATTTTCAAAATGTTAATTAAGTATGCATTATTACAGAGAGATTAAGTAGGGCCCCATAAGAGAAGCATGAGTCCACAGTTATTTTTGTGTTGGAAATGGGGCCTTACTTTGCCTAGAAAATGTCTGTAATTTTCCCAAAATAAATGCAAAAATCATTTTATTTCTCAAAATCATGCATTTTGTATGTGATATTTTCCCAAAGTCACAAGGCACAGGCCCCTGTGGAAAGTAGGCAGAAAAATCAATGGTCGAGGTGCTGTCCATGATTCAAAAGTCATCTCAATGCCCACATTGTAAGCTATGATTACCTAAAGTAAGCATATATAGAAAAGAAATTGTATGGCACCATGTTCTGACTTTTTGTGAAATCACACGTATCGGTAAAATGGATCTTGGGGCGAAACCTTATTTTCCAATTTAGAATTTTGGGTCAGATGCTAGTATATGTAGTCAAACTGGTGTGTAACGGTATCGTGTTAGGCCAAACAAAATGTTACAGGAAACACATATATTTTTTTGTCTGGCCTTAATCAAGTTCACATGTTAACTATGCCCTGGCAAGCATCTGGGTCTGGTCCATGTTATGAGAATGACCAATCGGGGTACTACTGACCTTGCGGGTGATACAAACGGCAGCAACAGTAGAATGACCACTGCTATCTCAATGTACAGGAAAGTAGCGATGAATGTATACTGAAGAGTCATCTTCAGACTTCTAACTGAAAAATACAAATCATAAATTAGAATTGCAGCTAATTCCGAAGTAAGTATGTACATCAATCTATATCAAATAACATACACATGAGATACAAAATATCAAACTTCATATATACATCAATTTTGTGTCAATCGCCCCTTTAATGATCACCATCAAATTTTGTCAAAATCGATTAAGTCATATATACTGCTCAAGTCATCTGACTGTTTAAAGTTGCAGATGGATGATGCATCATGATCAATTCTGTGGCATATAAGCCAATAATACATATGGAGTATAGACTTTCATGCAGGTGAGCTAAATGTTTAATAATTGTTCAGTCCAGCTAAACTGATCATGAATGTAAGTTAAGGACTGTACATTGTATGTGTTCTGGCTGAAGATATAATTTATTTATCAAAGTGACACTTGAATGGTGTTTTTGTTGAATTGTTACACCATAACTGGAAATTTTGTCACATGGAGGTTCAGTCCATACAAATTGGTTCAGCTTTCAAAGGACCAAAAAGCAATATTAACACGTTTTTCTCCTTGTTGTCTTTTTGTTTAGATTCTTTATAATGCTTGTTTATATGACGGTGTTCAAATGGTGATAAAAGGAGAATTACAAGTCCTTAGTTTTTGCGGTTGCGTGGAGGCTGTGAGTTTATGCCTTTTGGCAGCAACAAATGCTGTGTTGGATTAGTAGAACAAAATAGAGATGATTGTCTGAGGGAAATAACAATAATTACAAAATTTACATACATTTATTGTTGTTTTATAGCCCAGCTAATCATCATAATTTCAACACTCTAATTATTGTGATAATCATTATACCCCTGCAATCTCTGCAATTACTATTTCCTATTGAATCATCCTTATTTTGCCCTGCTAATTATCCTTTTTTGTAGCAAAATAATGATTGTTTATATACGACAGTGCCCTATCATAATTCCATAATAATATAATATACAACATTTGATATAGCGCCCTATCTAGCTAACATAAGCCACTCTAAAGCGCTTTACAGTACATAGATATACAATTAATACAATGAGGATATATGCATTTTTTGACGAATTCGCAGGAGCTGCCTTATCAGGCGCTAACTACTAGTCCTATGCCACCTGGCTAATATCTCCATATGTGTGTATGCCTGGCAATTTCGCAATGTCTGTCTATGTCTTAAGTACATGTACTTACTCTATGACCGAGGTTGATAATTTTGCTGTAGTCTGTCTTCTAGAATGAAATGCAATGACTGTCAACACCCAGGTTAAGGTACATATGATATACTCACTAAACAAATACGTGTACCCATTCCAGCACCGACACGAATTGTAATATCTATCAATAGTAATTAGCTACTTTGCCAGATAGCTAAATCGTATTAGCCTATTGAACACACCCACGTATAATCTCACTACACGATGCATGTCATCACTGACTAAGATTGAGCGATCACAAATTGCCCAGCGCATTGCGGTGGCCGTAAAAAATATAATTTCATACAATGACATAATTTGCGATGCATGCAAAATGGTCACTTTGTTTCTATTGTTCCTTTATACAAAATCTCCAGCTGAAATATATGCAGAAATCATTCACTTACCATCAAGTCCAAAATGACAGAAACCTAAACAGGAAATCGACGTATCAAGCGTGGAATGGACCGAGATTGTGGTCTCGAAGAAATCTCGTGCATGTGTGAGATTGAAACGTTGCTAGGTACTATGAAAACAACATGGTGGACGGATAGATGAGTTGTGTACATTGACAAGATGTCACACAGGTAAGTAACTATATTTTCATCGTATGACATACTATTTTCGAGTTAATGATTTATTCAAATATGGTTTAAATGCATGACAACACGAAGTCGTTGTATGTCGATTTTAGTTTTGCGTTACATTGCAGCGTCATAAAGCAATCTTCATTCATTTGCTGTTCTTCTTAATTTTAGTTATTGGTGTCTGTCTGTCGAACTAAATTTCTATTGAATCGCAGGGTCTAAACGTTTTCGAAAACATCTTATATGCGTGTATTGTGTCATGTTAAAACTTGTAGACAGCGATTGGTAAACATCAACAAATTTACAGTCCTTGTAAAGGTGTCAAACAAAAATAAACACTAGTTACACTTACAGTATCCCTATATGACCATAAAAATAATGTGTTTGTACAGTGTACTGTATTAAGATTTTTTTTATGATATTTTAGGAAACTCGAATCGAAATGTACCATTTAACAATGAGACATTACGTGGAATTCAAGTTTAAACATAAATTAGCTTGTACAGTTTGTATATTAGAATTTTTTTTTACATGTTACTAGTTGTTTGTTGGGTTCTCTTGCAAGTCTTTCTGGTCTGGCTGGATGCAGATAATCATTTGCCTTCTCTTTTACTAAAGTAAATGATAACCTAACAGATGTTTGTCAGTACCTTGTATTTTCTTTGTTTTAGTACATACAACAAGCAATGGTCCGAGGCGGAGTCAGCCTTGGTGGACCTTCTCCAGCAGGAGTTACCACCAGAGCCCCCAAAACCAGAAAAGGTAAGTAGTCATGCTGATCATGCAGTACTTTTTTGTAGATTTTTTAAGTGAGTTCTGAACCGTTTTTCAATAGTGTTGATTTATTCCAATCTGTTGAAGAAACGTAAATAGTGGGCTTTAAAATTGCAGGCAAATCCCTCAGAAAAATCCTAAGTCAGGGAAACAAAAGTATGTCCCAAAAATCTCTGTACTGTTCATCTTTTTTTTTATGTTATTCATGCAACAGAGGCAACATATTAAACTCTGAAAGTCTATTCACAGTTAATGTACATGCACATTTTAGGGGATATTACATGTATTGTGGTTGTACGGACTCATAAATGAAGGCCTAATAAGTTAAAATTTTATAACCCATTAAATTTTAGTAAACTAAAAGAAGTATGCTTACAGTATAATTCCCAAAGAAAAACGATCAATGTATATAGTCTATATGTTTGCATACAGTAGATTTCAGTGAATTACAGACATTGGCAAATTATGTTTATTATGTCAGCTTCAGTCAAATTTAATTCAGCTTGAATCAAATTGGAATATGTTTGAGCTATTGTAGTCATTTAGTATTTATGGTCAGCTTTTTGTATAATTTTACTGAAATTTGTAAAGAGCGTTCAGAAACTTTTAAAAAATCTGTATCATCTTTAGTACAAGAACATTAAAAAAAAAATGAAATCTAATCTGAATGATATTGATTCTCACTTGATTTTTAAAACTTGTTAACATTTTCTTTGTGTGTTTTTTTTATTGCAGGATCGGTTGGCTGCCTTTCAGCTACTGGCAACAATGTACATAAAATACATACAGATTTTTCGGAAACTTGAACAATCCTATGACCAGATTGTACATCCTCAGAAACGCAGGGTTCTGCGTCACGTACTTGATGGGGCAATGGGCAGAATACTGGAGATAAAACATGAGATGGTGAATCTGGAGTTCTCTGAGTATCATTACTTTGATGATGTCCTCTCAGATCTGAAACTTACTCCGGTATGTATTTGCGGTATAAAATATGCTATTTTTTAAAATTGCTTCCTAAACTCATTGAACCCTGAAATTTCATAATGAACTATTCCAACCCTTGAATTGGAAGAGTTCAAATGTGTCTTCAGGGGTGAATGAGTTAAGACTATTGATCAATTTGTTGTTCATATTGATTGCATAATGATAAGATTTCAATAAATCATTAGTAAAATATTTTATTTGAGACAAATAATTGGACAGAAATATATGTCTGTGGTAAATCTATATTTTTTCCATTGAAGTAATTTCCCTGATAGACTGACAATGATTTTTTTTTTATTGATTTTTATACAATCTTAAAAATTGACAGGTAATCCATAACCTTGATTTTGTCGTTTTCAGAATGATGTGGAAATCCCTATACCTAAATACTTCATCAATGAAAAAATGGAAATATTGAAAGAAAGAGAAAAATTGCTTGGACAAATTTTGACAAAAGTTGGACCACAAGACAAAGAAGATGTAAGTTTTGTATCATGATATATTTTGATAAATAAAGATAATTTTTCTTTCTGCTCTGATAGACTTTGACTATCATGACTTTTTAGGCAGTATTGTGAAAATTCACCAGCACAATCAGTTTTTGAGATCTTATGATGTACATTTGAATACTAATATAATAAAACTGTACCCACACAGCAGAAAGAGGAAGTGAAGATGTCCCTAGAAGATGCAATCAGAGTTATCCAGATCCATGAACGTGCTCGGCAAGGACGACTCAGGGCAAAGTTCATGAAGGAAATCCGTGAACAGGAGGAGCGCGAGATAATGGCTCAGACACGTGGCGCCCCCACACTAGATCCGGATGTGGCTGCTGTTAGGATACAGAAAGTAGGTGGTCTTAAGGGAATGGCCGGTGGTTTTGAAAACGAGTCCTAGCAAATTGAATATTTTATAAATGGTCAAATTTGACTGTAAGCCCTGTATTTAATTCCTTTGTCGATTTTCAGAGAATAAGGTCTCTTGGGCAAAATGACAAAGAAAGGACAATAAAAATAATATATTTTTTTTTTTTTTTATCAACTCTTCTCAAATATACCAGGTAATTTCTTGGTGAACATTAAAGTTAAGAAAAATATCCCAACTTAAGACAGGAAATTAATGTAATATTTAAGTTTTTTTGGTGTTTTTTTTACTATGAGGTGAACATACTACATTTACTGCCTATTACAGGTGTGGAAAGGCTTTGCCCAGAGGAGAAGGACAAAAAAGGACAGAGATGAAGAAATGGTGTTTATTGGAATGGTGAGTTTCAAAGTTTGTGAAATTTATATCATGTCATCATCTTCATGTTTATAAGTCATTTCTAGTAAGTTCATAGAAAATACTGAAATAGATTATATTTAGAGATACTTTTTAGAAAATGATTCAGAAGTAAGAAAAAAATGAAACAACACCCATTATACTGAGGTTTTATAATAACAAGATTTTTAACGTGATGTAAAACTAGAACTCCGACGAGTTAAATCTGGTGCCATGTTCTCAATAGGCTCCACCCCCAATGCCAACAAGTTTGAAGAACACACCTCAAGCCCTTGCACTGAAGACGGAGTCCCAGCGTCGACAGACCCAGGGCACATACGAACACGAGTTCCAACAGTCTCTGGTCACCATCAAAGAGAAGATCCAGGAGACGGAGGGTCCGGACATCAAGGAGACGATGATGGACCAGATTCGGCAGTGGTTTATTGAGTGCAGGTATGACAGGTTCAGTTAAGTACATGTGTCACGAGTTCATTGGATGCAGTCATAATTCATTATCAAGAATATGGAATATGCATGCTCTTCATAAAACATTTTGATCTTTATGTATAGTATTCAAGTCAATAGATCTGTTAGTTTGGAGGTTCTTAAGTTTAAGTACACTCATGGGGTACAAATAAAAAAAATAAAAAAAAGTTTTTTTGTGAGTCAAATTGAAAATGTCAAAAATGCACATATTTCACAGAGATGCTTCTGGAAAATTCCCTGAATATCCAGATGAGGATGATGGCGGATCAGCAGCTATCTTTAAACAGAAAACCCCTGAGGAGTTGGAGGCAGAAATGAGAGAGAAGGTAAGACTGCTTTCACCTAAAGTTTGGTTAGCTTAATGAAACATTGCCTGAGATTTTTCATCTTCTATATTTCCAAAAATATCAAATATTGATGCTGAAAATCCTTGCAAAGTAATTCAAAATGAATGTTTAAAAACCAGAAACACAAAGATAAGTTATAAATCTATTTTTTTTCTCAATAACACATTTTCATTGTTTCAATTTTATGACTCATTCAACTAATCATGCTTTGAATACCCAAGCCTCGACTGATGGGACAACTTTTATCTAAGTGGACTGTGAACAATTTTGTTTTCTAGACTCTAATGCCCAAAAGTTTCATTTTAAGAATTAATTATTCCAGATTATCTTTAAGTTGTAATGGTGAAGAATGTCAAAGAATTAATTGTAGGAAAAAAGTTGAGTATATATTTGGTTGTTGTGACAGTTTTGTTTCGATTCAGAAAAGTGTTAGCAGCATTGTTTTAATATGTAAATTGATTTTTAATCCAATAGGAAGAAGGTGGTGGTAAGAAAAAGGATAAGAAGGGAAAGAAGAAGGACAAGAAAGACAAAAAGGACAAAAAAGACAAGAAAGGAAAGAAAGGAAAGAAGGGAAAAGGAGGAGATGACGAGGTTTGTAAATAAAAAAAATGTCTACTTCAAACTATATACAACAATGTCATAAAATTTCAATTGTGGAAAAAGTACAAAAAGATATGAAAAGTACTATACTTATTCAAAAAGGGTCATTGTGATAAAATGTGGCATTTAGCCAAAAGAAATTTAATAACACCGTATATTAAAAGACCCTTCACTTGAACTGTGGGACTGCAGTGTTTGGTGGCAACTAAACAATGCGTGTGAGTGTATCAATACTATACGTTGTATTCTAGATGTTTTTATATTGTGATGTCAGTCATGTTGACACATATATTTTTGGATTTGCCAATCACCATCACACTCAAACTGAAAGTGTTGATTTTGTATTCCTCAAATTTTTTAAAATGTTGTGTTTTTCTGTGCAATTTATAAATAATTGATAGACAGATTTATTCCCATCCTATCTCGTCTCTCATCCAGTGGAATCAATGAATTGTTGCTGACGATGAGTGTGTAAATTTGATTATTCAGTTTCAACTGTTTCCTTTTTACAGGAGGAGGAAGAAGGCTGGAAGATGGCCCCTTCTACTTTTGTTCCTGCCATCAATGAAGGCACTGATGATTACAAAGGTAAGCCTTATACCCCAAGTACCAGTGATTAATATATTAAACATCAATTTCATTTATTTTACAACACTTATGAAACAAGTTATTTCAACTGAAATTAATCATGCGCTCTTGTTAATTGGCCTGTATGTTAGTGGATGTCTTAATGTAAAGGAATCCAGAGTACCCAGGTGACCCCATACCTTTCCACATCGCCTTGGCGAAGGAGAGTACGTTATCCGCTGCATCACCTGACCACCCATCACCTATTAACACATTAGAGAAACAGTTTTGAAATGACAACAGGTCTATCCACCAACCCAAAAATAAAAGTTATCGATGGTTGATACAAGTACCCTGATCTTAAAATAGGCCAGTATAACTTTTCATGTTCATATCTCACTATATCACACCATATACACCCTCACAAAGGTCCATATTTCATATATTAACAAGTATTCAGTGTTCTCTAGTTTTGATGTAGGTGGTTGACTTTGAAGGATTAAGTCAGTTGAATGTTCACATGCTGTAATATTGACCTGTCCATATTCTAATACAATAGCCAGTTCAAAGTTGTTGAAAAGCAGGCAACTTTTGCCAGCAACAGGCTTTTAATGAGAACACTGACATTACAATACAATAAAGGACTAGAGGTTTGCACTCTGTCAGCTCCACATGTGCATCTCTTTGTCACATACCATACCTTATCCTTATATAATCCCAGGTGGCCAACACATAGCCTCCAACTCAAAGTAGAAGGGTGGGCCTATTACATTTACACTGAACTGCAATAGATATGGGTGGGCTTAGCATCAGCATGGACTTATTACTGGATAAATATGATACTCTGTCACCTACATTGCAGAATTTTCTAACATTTTATATATAGTAGTATACAAATGCATACCCGTATGTACTGTGGTATGTTAGGGTTTATTATGAAAAAAATTGCCACATTTTACAATTACAAAAGTATATGTAGTACCGGTGTATATTGTTTCTTTTCTAACTAGGTATCTGGCAGACAAGGGATGAGAAAGACAACTTTTCACAGAAACACGACTCGGAACTCATCAAAGAGGAGAAACGGAAGGAGGTAGAGGAGGAAATCCGTCTGCAGGTTGATGAGTTGATGAGGACAGAGCTGAAAAACCTTAAAGCCGTAAGTTTGTCACATTTTCTTACTTTGGGTTTAAATTTTTTTCTCAAGTAAAATACAAAACGAGATAAAACCAATTACCGGTAGTACCTAATATTGTGGACTTTTTAATTATTTTGTTATTTTAGAAGACTTGGGATGCAGAATAGGCTAAATATGTTCAATAGAATTGAAACGTCTCTTTTACAACAACGTTTACTTTGATGTTCCATATTACCGTCAGCTGATGCTTGAGCTGAAGATTTATTGTTATGACCAATACATGAAAGATTGTATTGAGAGATTAAAGTTTAAAATAGGGTATATGTTAAAAAATATATTTTTCTTGACACTATAAGGTCAATTGCATACCGGCCAAAACTCTCCTATAACCCTAGCCCTTATCTATGGCATTGTACACTGTTATTTTTCAAACAGGGTCCATTATAAATACTTTGAGACAGTCTTAGATTTCCCCCCACCGCTACTTTTCTCCCCATGAAAAAATTTGAAAGGTTGGAATGATACAGGCCCTGTGTACCACCTGTTTTATGTTTGGGTTTGCTGTTTCACAATACACTTTAGATGGATTGATTTACTGTGTTAATTACTAATATGGCTGAATATTTAACCAACACTACACATTATGTTACTTGAACAGGCTGTAGACAGAGACAAGGGAAAAAAGAAAGGTAAAAAATCTGGCAAAAAGAAGAAGAAGAAGGGGAAGAAAAGTGGAAAGAAAGGCAAGAAGAAGAAGAAGGAGAAGGATTTAACACCAGACAGGTAATTGATAAGAATTTTGTCTCAATAGTAAACAAATTATTGGCAGAGTTTGTTATGCTTGGGACATGTTAAAGATTATAGGTTCTAGTTAGTCTTCACAAAAGTTTTGACCGAAATGTGAATTTGTTTAGAATCATAGAGTCTAGGTGTAGAATCTAGTATCTTTTAAATGCCCCAGTAGCTGCGGGAACCGTAGCTTCTAGGCCCGACCATTGGTCCGATAACAATAAAAAAAAATGCCCCAGTTACTCAAATTTTAAAATTGTTTAAAATTGAGATACATGTACCTTCAAAATTGTTAGAATTAATTTATAAATTCTAATAGCGAAATTATTGTTTGAAGACAAGAAAATGTGAAAATAATAATATATTTCAGGTTGTTACAAAAAGTCAACATAATGTTGAACTAATTAATATTTTTTTGTTCCTTTTTCAAATGAATATTAGTATATTTACAGAAAAAAAGTATGTAATTGAGCACTTCAATAATTAATTGAGTGGAGATTATCTCAAACTGATTCGCATAGGCTTTCAGTGTTATCATTTAACAATAAATTGTAATAATCTAAATAGATGAGGCTGATGTATGAATGTTAACTTGTATGACAGAACCATTGAGTCCCTGTATGAGGAGATGGTGATGAACGGAATCATTGTGAGGACCCCCAACATAAAGTTAACGGACTATGAGGGCGAGTACAGTTACCTTGGTACCACTCTCAGACAGGCCAACATAGAACCTATGCCCTCCCTCAGTGATGTCAGGAGGCTCGTCACAGAGTTCGGCATCCTTCCTTTAGGTAAGTCTCCAGCAATTCTTTTGGCAGAAACATGTATAATGTGAAATACTTCTTTCTGTGAAAGACTTTCCTTGGTTGTAATTTGAATGATCAGTTTTTGAGGATGTGCCTTATTTCATATTAGAAAGATTCCAGTTTTTGAATTCCTTGTGAGTTAACGTGTATATATATATATATCTCAATAGAAATAACTTAAATGTACATTTGTTAGAGAGGAACATTTTTATTGATAGGTGTTTATTTATAAATATGACTTGATTTTATAAAAATAAATAAAAAATTAAATTTTGAATTTTTTTACTTTAGAATTTTGCAAATTATAAGCATGCCAAAGACAGAAAAAAATCACCAATCGTTTCCCTTCACAACAAAATCCTGATTCTGACAGAAGGTTTTCAAATAATATAGTTGTAAGGAATTTAACTTTTTCAGCAAAGATCATAGATATTCAATTAATTAATTATGGGGTATGTTTAATGAATATCATCCATGTGTTCTCCAAGGTATAAAAAAAAATTGCATTGTGTGGCAATATTAATTGATGAATGAAAGTTAATAATGAAAAAAAATAATGTGTATGAACGAATGATAATCATTGTAATGTTGACTGTTTCAGGCTCCCCGGCTGTCCATGAGAAAGCCCCCCTCACAAAATCAATACTTTTAGCCGGTCCTAGGGGAACTGGCAAAAAAATGCTGGTCCAAGCAATTTGTAACGAGACTGGAGCCAACATGTTCGACTTGTCTCCGGCGAATATTGTTGGCAAGTATCCTGGCAAAGATGGACTGAAGATGTTGATGCATTTAGTTTTTAAGGTATGTTTTACAAAAGAGATAAATACCAATTATTCATTTAGAGGCTGTTGTGTTAGAAACAAAATGGAATATCTGTATATCAATACTACAAAAAAGTAAAACTGTCACTGTAATACACTGTAGTGCCACTATAATCTTCGACTAATCATGTCATCAATTTCAACTTAAAGAAAAAAGAAAAAACAACCTTGACTCTGGCAAAAATTTGTATAATCTATGAATGAAGAAAAAAAATCTCCTTATTTTACCATTTTGTTTTGCATACTTTCTTTTGATATTTAAATATATGTTAACTCATTGACGTCTTAAAATATGTTTGTGAAAAGTGTGGGTTTATCTGTTTGTAGGTTGGAAGGGAACTTCAGCCAAGTGTAATATATATTGGAGATTGTGAAAGAATGTTTAAAAAGAAAGTGCCGAAGACAGATCCAGTAAGTACAATAACTACTTTCTTATTTTTACTTGAATACAATAATCTCGGAATATTAAGTTGAATCTTTTCGAATGTGAAATAGAGGTTTAAAATTTTTCTATGGTCTAGGTCACTCTTGCTAAAAATAGACCACACGGGTATTGGTCAGGCTCAAGGCTGGGCACTTGCTGACCTGTTAGTGTTCTAGTCTGTGGTAGTAAATATTTCATTAATACACCCTAAATAATACAAGTGATTTCTGATTTCATTGAAATCAAGTTATGGCAATATTTTCAGAGGTCATGTTTAATTTTTTCCAGACTGATCCTAAGAGATTAAAGAAGGAACTTCCTAAAGCACTGAAGACAATAAAAAGTGATGATCGTTTGCTCCTGGTGGGAACATCGCGCTGTCCATTTGACGGGGAGATGAAACCCTTGACCAGCTGTTACCAGAGAATTATTCTCATCCCTCGTCCAGACTATGCCTCGCGGCACTGTAAGTATGGCTGCCGTGTCTAATAAAACGTATCTAAACAGAAACCTGGATACACCAGGTATCTTATTAGGTTCCACTGTTGTTAAGTCATTCACCCCTGATATTTCATAATAAACTATTCCAACCTTTGCATTGGAAGAGTTCAAATGTGTCTTCAGGGGTGAATGGGTTAAGCTTTTCAGGTTTTCAATAGTCAGGCCCTGTTGATTCTTAATGTTGAAATTGGTCAAAGATCGTTGGTTTTGACAAGTTTATCCTCTGTACATAAAACGTTATCTACATTGTCAAAGAGTGCTCAACCTTTAAGGCTGTCGAAAATTATTAATGTCGAAAAAAATTACATTTCGCGAAAAAAATAAATGTAACCAATTTCTTGAAAAGCAATGTGTCTCACTCAAGCATGGATTTTGTGCTCAGGTCTAATTTCTTGTTTCAGTTATAAATTATTTAAAAAAAAAAAAATGTTTAAGTTTGGGACAAAAATTGAAGAGACTTATAGTCGAATACTGTTTTCAATATTTAAATTTAACTTTTTGATCATTGACATGATTCTGGTGAGATATAAGAAAGCTTGCTTGAGCACAGAATCCGTGCTTGAGCATGAGAACGGTTTCACGAATACGGGCCCAGAGGATATCATCATTTTCATTATCGCCCGTTAATTTTCAGTGTTATGGCGACGGATTATTTTGAAAAACAATGGTGTGTTGACCGCAAACCTTGACATCAGTTCATTGTCGAAAGTCACGGACGGATACACGCCAGGTCACTTGGCCACAGCAGTACAGCAGGTCCTCACGGAAAGGCGGATACAAACACTGTCCAAGAAACCTCTCCAGTCAGTGGAGTTCATCGCTCCTCTCGCCAGGATCGATCCAATCTATAAGGAGGAAGAGGAATCTTTCAAGGTAAGCTGTATAAAGATTCACATTAATATTATATATATACCCTTTACAATATCAAATCCATTCAAATTTAATGTTTTGAAATAAAACCAAAGAAAAATCTGAAAAAAGAAGAAGATACCATGTTAAATAGGTTTGAACAGAAACAAATTTTGTTATGAAATAATGATCAATTTTGGACTTTAGTTAAGGTGAGTCTGTGGTTATTTGGACCTGAGGAAAAGATATTTCTCACAATCAAAATCACTTTTAAAGTTCATATAACCACATATTTACTCAAATATAAGCCCTCAATGTTTTATATTAAATAAGAAAGGGGAGAGATGGAATAAAAAATTGGCAAGAAAAAAGTACTGAATTTTTCCGAGAGCATAGTGATGTAACAATTGAGATGTCATAAAGGGGATATTGACCTGCTGATTGTAAAAATAATGCTTTGTGTCAATATATATGTTCTTATTATTGACTACCACATGACCTCTTGGTCAATCAGATTTCAAGAAATGCAGACATTGTCTAAATATTGCTTATTAAAGTATAAATAATAATTGCAAGCTAGCTGTTACAACAAAAATAGACCAATTGTTTTGAAGACAAACAATATTTCATACTCCGTGATTAAGCCAGTTGATTTCACAGATAACACACTGACTCTAGTAAGGAAATAGGCTACCTTGCATAAATTATACCTGTCTGATTTGTGTTAGAGTTATCTCCCTTATAATAATTAGCATCTAACAATACAGACTTACCATTTAAAGTGTTAATCAGGCTTGCATATATCCATAATACAAATCAAACAAGCTTTGTTTTCCTTCTGCAGTCATGGTATGCTAAGACTCCTCTCGGTAAGAAGCGGGCTAAGGCTGCAGCTGCTGATGATGATGATGGAGGCGGTGGCAAGGGAGGAAAGAAGGGCAAAAAGGGGGGCAAAAAGAAGGGAGGAAAGAAGAAGAAAAAGAAGTAGATGTGATTTTAGAAATATATTTCCATTTCAAGACTGTGATAACAAAACATTATATATGTTGGTGTTAAACATCTCCAATAATTCTTTTTTGGAAAAACTTACATGGATTTTTTTTTTTAAGATCTTAAACATTCCTTACTATTTATTGATCCGGAAGGGAAATTGTTTACAAAAACTTTTCTCTTCTTGTATTTTTATGGCGACATCGTGATATTAATTTCTTCCCTTTTTTCCCCCATTCATCAAATTATGACTAGGAAATTGGTTTTGAATGTATATCCATAATGTTTAAGGATTTCGACTCAAATTTTATTTTATATGACTTCTACCATACTTTACAACCGGAAATAATGTCAATAATCATGTTGTTTCCCCTTTATATTTACCAGGAAATATGGTAATTAATCTGTTTATTTTGTAAAATGTTTTATGTATTGTTGTATATGATCAGGTCATCAATTACCAGACACTTCCTGGTTGTGTAATAAAGTATGATTTGTGTAATGATCTTGTTTTGTGCTTGATACATTTAACAGTTATTTGTTTGTGTAGCATTTCACAATAGGCCTAACAAACAAAATACGTTTCAGGTTTCAGTTCTTAACTCTTTTTCCTGTCGTGCCAACCTTTCAAAAAAAAAATGTTTCCCTATAAGTACAATATATTGACAGAGCTGTTTATATATGTACATATACAAGTTCAAGTTCAATTTGTTTATTTAAGTGTCACATATCACAATTACATTTATGTTCATTAATACATATAAAATACTTGTACAAAATATAAATCAATTCTATTGGTACATATAAAATACTTGCAGTTGGCTGTTTCCTAGAACTTAAAATAGTTTGTTTAACATAAAAAAAAAAACACTTGTAATAGGGATCAATATCGACATTAGATTATTGTGAGACTACCCTTCTTATTATTATTAACATGTAGGTTGCAGTGAGTCAAAGTGCGCTACCTTAGGGTTGGGGAGAGCCCTACCAGCGAAGACAGCTAGGTCGCTCTGCGCTACTGCAATCATACGATGTAACTTTAATTTTTGTTTTCTTTTTTTCTTATCAGTTTAAAAAAAGGAATAACAGGTTAAAAGTAATTGAGAAATCGATTGGCTCCAAGCGGTTGGGGAGAGCTCTACCGGCAAGGGCTTCTCGAGGTCCCTTCTTAAGGTTACATTTAATAGTTTAAAACACGGTTAAAAGGGCAAAATTTTAGTATTGATCAATAATTATCAAATTAAATAATATTTCAAGGTCTATGACCTATGGTTATAACAGGTGNAAAAAAATGTATTTTTAAATAAAACATGTAATTTAATGTGATACTCAGCCGGATACGGCTTACGAGACACTAATTAATTATTTGCATTGTAGTAAAATACTAGACGCACAAAGAACTGCGTCGTCTGTACATGTTATACAAATCATTTGCTAGTGGTATTTGTAGTTCCTCAGAAGACATTAAGTACTTGAATTTGTCTGCATCACTAAGATTAGTGAAATCGGTACATATGTTTTTTACCACATCAAATAGAGTTGATCTAATATCATTATACACAGTACATTTCATTAAAAAGTGGAATTCATCTTCTATACAGTTATTTACATTTGTACACAATTTACATATGCGTTCTTGAAGAGGAATCACCGGTTTGGCGAATCTACCAGTTTCAACTGCTAGGGGTAGCAAGCCGCATCTAAAATTAAATAGCACCCTTCGTTTGCTTTTCTGGCGAACCGGTTTGACAAATGAACTAGGTCTTAGCTCTGATTTAAACGCTCTGTAGGTTCTTAATTTATTACCATTTGCATTAAAGCTATCAATCCACACCGATTTGTACCATTCGTCAGCATCTAGAATATTTAACTTTTCTTTCACTTTTCCAATCCAATACATTTTGGCAAGAGTTATGAAATGTAACCCATTTTATTTGTTTGGCCTATTGTATTGCCTTTATGGACAGAAATAGAAGACATTGGTTATGAATTACGTTCTATGTGAAAAGTGATTTGACTACAAAGTTTTCGGTATCGTAGTCATGATCTAGGTACGCTGTAAGTGTTACCTTCTATCAGTGCCTCTCCACTGGTAATAACGCCATACAGTACTGTTTCTACTCTTTCAAGTTCATCAGAGTGGGATCTTCTATCAGGAATACTTGAATCATAGCCTTGATTTAACATAATACATGTTTATAATGTGTCTAATTTCAACAATGAAATTTCACTTTTCATAAATTGACCAGTCAAATAAACAAATACGACAGTCTTTGCTGAGTTGGGCGTTTCCTTTTTTATGTCTTAATGGGGACACCAAAAGTTCTAAAACTGATTTGCTAGCTCTGTCACCATTGCAACACTAAGGACGAGACTAGTGGGTGTCCTAGTTGGTTGGTTGGTTGGTTTATTGTCTACACTTCACTGACAAAGTCAGTGTTTGATCGACGTGAGGGGGTAAGCTTAATTGCCGCTTACCGGGCCCTCGGAGATTCAAAAGTCCTGCCCATCCAGGTCACGCTCTGAGGTCGGACAGCTCCTCATATGCGGACAGGCCGTCACAGCTACTGCACTGAACGACGTCCTTAGTGTAGTCCTTGCCGTCCTCCTATGATGGATGTCCTAGCTGCTTCAGTATACATGTACAACATGCTGCATCATGTGACATTTCAGCGTGATTGACCCCTGAGTGACCTCAATATTAACGGGTAATGACTTTAGCTGCTGCAAAGACTTAACTAAAATCTCCCAGAACACCACTACTGGAATAAATGTATCTCGGCTCTAGTGTTAACATATGGAAAGAAAAATCATTGAATGACAATCAATTTTCAACATATCATTTATTGGTAACACAGATTCTTTAATACCAATCAATGGTCTAGTATACACATAAAATTAGTCTGGTACATGTAATATCAGGAAATTTTTGACATATAGGTCCTTCACTGCTTCAGTGTAAAATAACCAAGAAAATACATTTATACACTATACACAATTGGCTGAATTCAAGAAAGTATAGATGAAAGAAATTATTATATGCAAAACCTTACATTGCAATATACATTTTACAAAAAACAATAAAGACAACTTTGTCAATGAAAGACACAACCCAGTTCATCAATGTAATGTATTGTTGTGTAGACAATATTACAATAAGCATAATCTTGATATAGCATGCCGTTTATCTAATTTATCACCAATGATAGCTAAAGGCAGTGGATGGGTTTCATCAGATAAATAAAAACAGCCTCTAAATATATATATATAAAGGATATCTTTACTGTTTCTCAGGTGCTTTAGTTGATTAGCCCTGTCTCTAAAACAAATCTCTGACTATAGCAAGTCTAGACCTTAGTTATAGTGTATTACCAGGGCCACTTTCATTTAAAGCAACAACAGCACAAATCGAGAGGAGACAAAAACAGATTTCGCACTTGTATTTCAAGTGGTTAGTCGCATCAGTCCAAAACTAAATGGCTTACTATCCCTAGTGTGTAGTATTTCTATATAATACAAGCTAATTGATTCACATATCCCGCTGCAATATTACCTTAATTGGGATCTAGCAGTGTATTCCATACAGATACAGATATATTTTAGGAAATTATATAGAATATAATACATGGGAAAACGAAGCACAGAGATTTCTTGGTTTTTTAATACTATCTATTTGACAGAAAATTCCAAAACTCTGTATATTGTTAGCTCTGCCTAAATGTCCAAGTTCTTTGTTGACTAAAAACATTTCTGTGTAATCTGAACCATTTCCACCAGGTTAATGAAATGGCCTAGGTACATGTATGATACGTTTTAGTACTTGTACAGCGTGCGACTGATGTTTGTCTCAGGCTGATGGTCTAATCTATTCAAGCATTTATGCCTATTGCACATTCATTTCATTATCGATTCCATGCAAATTTGAATTTCATCATCTTATTAAAGAAAACAAAAAAACTATTTTATTCACATAAAACACATCTCATTCTATGATTTTTTGTTGTCATCTATAGAACATTTTAAAAACAAATTCTATGAATGAAATTAATAATATACATCCAGCTCTCTAATGAAATGAAATAGCATATTAGCATCTTACATCTAGTTATGAACAGTCAATCAGAATGATGGCACCATTTAAATTACATGTAAGCAAATTATAAATATTACAGAAAAGAAAAATAAGTAGGAAAAAATAAAACCCAGAAATGTATTGCACTTCAACGTAGATATAATGTAGACCTTCAAATCCTATTACAAACTGTGAGTAAATCAACCAAACACAGTAATCACATGAATTATAAACAAAGTAGATATAATGAAGACCTTCAAATCCTATTCAAAACTCTGTGAGTAAATCAACCAAACTCAGTAATCACATGAATTATAAACAAATTCTGAGATTGCTGCAAGGAATGGTGAGTTTTGAAAACTCAAATGTGTGTATTAAATATGTCCCAACGTTTCAAGACCGACTGGTCCCTTTGTCAAGCTTCGACTGAGTCATGCTTTGACAATTTGTGCATATAGTAAAACTTTGATATTACATATTTCCAAACTGATGAAGATGATGTCATCTGGTTTGTAGTATTTTTTAATTCAGTCTAAGATTTACCTTCACAATTCTGATGATAATTTAATATGTATATTAAATACAGTCTTGCTTGAAGGCCATTGGTTTTTTCACATACGTGCAAGATATCTACAACATACTATGATATATTGTCATAATGTCAATATCATTTCATCACTTGCACAGTTAAGGATCTCTGTCGCACTGCAGGCAAAAAACACTAGAGAACTCCACTGTAGTTTATTGTGCATAGAGTAACCTCCCCTTCAATGCTTTTGGAATTTAACTCCATTGACCTGGTAGCTCGTGGTCAGTTGGCTAGAGCACGGTATCATATATATAATTATCGGCAGTTCAGTGTTTAAATCGTGGTCTAGATTGACCACAGTGATTTTTTTAAACTCGGAATACTGTTGTTGATTTCATCTTTATTTTTTCCCCAAAGCTACAGTCATGCCAGAAAAACAGTTCCCAATGCCTACTTAACATGTTTGACAGTGGTAAGGTGATCCTTAAATTAAAATGGCAGCAATGACACTTACCCATGATGCTTTGGAGTTTTTGAAATTGTCCGTTGCCCTTTGCCCTCTTTGCATTCATCCTCACAATGAGTCCTGCAGACCTTACAGTTTCAGAGTGCTGATACAAGTAGTATATTATGTACAAGTATTCAATATCGGGGCTTCCATTACAGAATTGAACAAATTATTCTTGATTAAACTACTTGTTAAAACAAAAATGCTAGGTTCTAACAATTTGAAACATAAAGTTGCACTATAAATGAAAACAAATAAAATATTATCCACAATTAACAAGTGATTAATTATATAATAACAAACTTACTCTTTAAAACAAATAAAATTGCCTTATCTTGGTCATGGAAGGTATGAAATAAAAGTCAATGGGTTGGAGTAATTTACAAAGAAAAATAAATCATATGCATTTGAAATATTCTAACGTAACTGTACAGTAAATATTAACAGGCAGTTTGAAAACGAAATCTTGCAAACTGAAAGTTTGTTATATACATGTCTGTGTATACAAGATTGTCAGAATCATTACAAATTTTATAGTGACATACTTTTTTTCTAATTCTCAAAAATAAAAAACAAATGTATATGAGCACCTATCTGTGTTGAAGATGCTGAAATTTAAATGAGCTACGGACAGAAACCATACCATAATACCTCCCAGTTATAAATTTTATGGACATGTATCAAAAATAAAAACACCATTTCAAAGGTAACAGTGAAACTATGACAATTAACACAACATTGTTGTAAGAATATTTGGGAGCCATCGTGAGCATTTTACGAAAAAACAAATAAAACGCATATAAACCTGACAGAATGTATAAGTAGAATATATGAATAAAACTATATACATGTCAATAGCAACTATAGCAAACGTCCTAAGAAATTTGTGATATTGCAACAATACAGGTAAAAATATTTGAATTAATTCCATCAATAAATAAATAAATCTTGATTTACATTGCGTAACCAATGACTGACACATTCTGGGTATGCTATTATGTATATCTCTTTGATAGGTGTACAAGGAACGATAGATAGTGTAAGAGTTATGCCCCTTTAATTGGAACTCTCTCTTTATTTGGGTAATTAGTTGGATAACGTCTATTGAATCAAATACATGTACACATACTGTGTATATGTTTGATCAGGTTTTGACTGGCTTCATGTATGCTTTACCAGCTAATTCAAATCTCAAGTCATCATAATAATCATTTAAATTTCATAAAGTGATTATATTACAAAGAAAAACAATTTAAAAACTTAACAAAGCATTCTGAACAACCAGTAACAAATAAAAGCATACAATACTATATCTGGACATATACACTAAAGTATTGCACAATAGTGGTACTTCACAAATATTTTGTTCATAATCAAGTCTAAAAGATCAAGTTCAACAGGAGATTCAATTAAAACGAGCAAAGAAACAAAACCCAATGTGTAATAGAAATTTAAAAAATAAATAAATATATATATTATTCAGTTCAAGACTTCAAGTTATTTTTTTGCAATTATTTTACTTATGATCCTGAAGTCTAGCTGTCATAGAGCTCATAGTTTAGCATAACAAATTTTACTTCCCATGCAATTTACGTAGTTTATTTGATTGTTGTATTTTTCCAGAAATAATCCCATACCTGGTTAAGCCCACCCATACCTAATAAACATCAGTAAAAATGCCACAAAATGTTATTTCATTGTCATGTTATAAGCTGTCACATCCTACTTGGAGACGGAGATAATGTGTTGGCCCTTTGGCTATCATCCTTGAAACTCCAGGGGTTATGTTCGCTTCGTTTACATTCTCTGCACCCCTGGATTATGTCATGGCAAACTCGTAAATACATTCATACAAATCTCATAAACCTGGTTCAGTTTATATGCCATCTGCATAATTTTTGAAGTGTATCAGATTATATCTACCATAAAATGCATTTTCAATTTTTAATGACATCTTTAATTTCAACCAAAAGAAAAGCATGATAATTATTAATGATAATGCTTAAATTACTCAAAATTATAACAAACAGATCTTTAAAGCAGACATTGTAACAAAGAATTAATGTATACACAAATGCACTAGGCATAGGATTCTATACTTCAATAATCAGCAGTACTATAGTATTGGGTTTCTAAGGAACTCTTAATATCAATGGTTTAAAGGTCCAAATTTATATTGATTAGTGATTCAGATATGAATATTCCTCAATATCAGCAGTATTGAAAAGTATGTATCATAAGTCAAACAATATTCCTGGAATAGCCACACATCACCTAAATGTTTGCAACTTATGGTGGTTTAATGATATGGGAGGCAAAGAGAAACATCAAAATGACACTGATCCCCGTTGTATAACCCTTTAAACTCAATGTTTTCTGGTAGTGTTTGTATAGGGACTTACAAATCATAGCGTAAATGTAACATATTAAATACTACACTGTATGGTTTCTAAAACAAATTTGAATTTCCAGTTTCCGTTCTACATGTAAACGAACCAATTATGTATAATTATACAAGAAAGGATACCAGATCCAAACATAGCTTGTCTGGACTGTGAGCTTTCTGGATTATCAGCGGCAGTGAAAACGAATATTGTGTACTGTATTATTTGGTAATCATTCATCACAAACACATTTCTTTAAAAACTTTTAAGACAACATGAACTTTAGAAGTGGGGGATATAACTTATTGAAATCACGAATTTAACACACTGATCACATTTGATCTGGCCAGATCTAATTTTCTTTCCTAGTCCATGCTCAATTTGTACACTACAAAGCTTCTATCAGTTATTTGCAGAACAAAACAATTATTAAAAAATATGAAAAAATCTGGTAAGTAAATCAGAAATGTGATTTATTTTTTCCTTATTAAAAAAACTATTTGTTTTCTTGTTAACTTTTAACCATCTATAAGTACTTAAGGATCCCTGTCCCACTGCACTGTGTGTTTTTTCGTACATACAATAGTCTCCTCTTAACTTCCATTGGATATAACTGAATGACGACTTTGCCAATCGGTTAGAACGATAGTTTAACAATCTGGAGCCCTTGCAGTGTTTGAATCCCAGTCTAGCCCTGCTCAGTTCTTACACTCAGAACACGTACATGTATCATTTCAATGATTCTGGTTATGAATTCACACAATTAATATTTTCTTAAATCAAACTACCGACTGTAAATCATTCCATTTTTAAGATCATCCTCCAAACAACTCAACTGGATGAATTCAAAATTGCAAAAGTAACAACAGCTGCTTACAGATTTTCAATACTTCAGTTCTGGTCCCATGATTACCATATACAATAAATTCTGATTTTTTTTTTTCAGGGTTATTCTAAACATATTTCAGTGAAAATGCATTCTTTCTCTAGTTTTGACTAGTTTCCAAGAGAAGCATGTAAACATTATAATAATTAATAAACAATTGAAATTCTGACTTACAATTATAGTCTATTAGACACATTCATAATCCCGCAGCCAGGTTTCCTTTTAACCTCTGGCATCATTTTGAATACATCTGGATCCCATAATAAATATTTTTTGTCAAAAATCTTGAAGTGATCCTATTTAGTACTTTCGACAGTAAACATTGCTTTATTTTCCTCAAGTTCTTCTATCTGGCTCTGGTCTTTCTCCTCAATGTAATTCACATGTTTTGGTCGCGCACTGGCTCGACGCTTGTCGTAAAGGTCGTGAAACACCAGGAAAATCATGATGAGGTTTTTCATGGGAAATATGGATATATCATTGCTGTGGACATGCCACAATAACATCCTCACAATAAACAAAGGCAGGTTGATCAGGAACACGAGACTTAGTTTGTGTAACACAAACAGACAGTGTGATAGAGGTTTGTGTCCATAGTGCATTCGACTTAATGTCATCAACGGGAAAATAGGCACAAGAAAATTCACACACGCAATGACAAGGATTGAGATCTCCAGTTCGTCTGGTAACTCGTCTATTTGTGATTTATTGAAAAAAATGTTTAAGACATCGATTGCATCGAGCACATCAAACACAACAGTTCCCGTTAGTTCCTCTATGTAGCTCTTCCTGGTGGTACCAGGAACGGCATCGTGGTGTGTCATTAATAACAACAGAAACACAAAGCCGGTACCAGAAACTGTTATCTTGAGGGCGTTGGGACCAAAAACATTGGTTTCATTTAACGTCCAAGCGACATCTCGGTATATGATGAACACTCGTGCTCCGAGGAATAATGAATATACAAACCAGGCGAAGTAGCCGAGAGGGAGGCTACCTGTCTGGACCGGCGAAGAAGCAGAGTCACGGGATTGATGGACAACGCTCAGGTGTCGGTAGGATATGATGAAGGTCATGACAAAGACGAGTCCAAGGGCGACATCAGCTGCCACCCAGGCGTACCAGTAGATGTTCTTGTTGTTGACAAGGTAGTAATCAAGGATACCACCCTGTACCATTACTAGGACGAAGCACATAATCCGTGTCGGGATCTGGTACACGGCATCGCAACAGGTCAAACAGCCCATTCTGGTCAACTCTTCACACCCAGTGGGTGTAATTTAGTAAGTCGTTGATAATTGCACAACAGGGGTGTAATGAAACTGTTTGGTCTATTATACATATATATCTGCTTCAACGGCGCACACTGTAAATTGTATTTCTCTAACCAACTGACTCTGTGTTAGTCGGAGAATCCCCACTCAGGCTCAGCTGTGTTAGTCGGAGAATCCCCACTCAGGCTCAGCTGTGTTAGTCGGAGAATCCCCACTCAGGCTCAGCTGTGT
>NW_018405633.1:204048-205094 GCF_002113885.1 Mizuhopecten yessoensis
GTATGTGTTTACTACGATGTGATACAGGTATACCTGACCGTACAGTATGTGTTTACTACGATGTGATACAGGTATACCTGACCGTACAGTATGTGTTTACGTGATACAGGTATACCTGACCGTACAGTATGTGTTTACTATGATGTGATACAGGTATACCTGACCGTACGGTATGTGTTTACTACAATGTGATACAGGTATACCTGACCATACGGTATGTGTGTACTACGATGTGATACAGGTATACCTGACCGTACAGTATGTGTTTACTACGATGTGATACAGGTATACCTGACCGTACGGTATGTGTTTACTACGATGTGATACAGGTATACCTGACCGTACAGTATGTGTTTACTACGATGTGATACAGGTATACCTGACCGTATGGTATGTGTGTACTACGATGTGATACAGGTATACCTGACCGTACGGTATGTGTGTACTACGATGTGATACAGGTATACCTGACCGTACGGTATGTGTTTACTCCAGCACGTCCTATATTCTGTACATATTTCAAATATTTTTAAAACATGGCTATACAGACAGGCAGCCGTTTTATTCATTTTCTAATTACAGGTAAATAAATCCTTGCTACCTGTTTAATTTTACAGGTTAATCTATCTTGCTACCTGTTTATACAGGTCAATCTGATTGCAGCAAGTGACCAATACATGACCTTGATATTTTAAAAGTAATGTTTAGTAAACATGTGAATGAAAAGCGAATTCTCGTTCTCCTCCAGTGCCTCCTGTAGTCATGTGTAAAGAAAATGAATACATGCTATTAATACTGCTCAAAAGGCTCTTACCCTATTTGACCAAATAAGTGTTCATACCTTATAACCCCTTCCAGCCCTTTACCAATATTTTATAAGCCCTTCCATACCTTTAAGCTCCCTCCTTATACCTTCAAAACTTCTCTATACCTTACATAGCCCCAAACTTTTATAAGTCCCGACTTATCTTATAGCCCCCTCCAATACCTTATAGCCCCCTCCAATACCTTATAGCCCCCTCCAATACCTTATAGCCCCCTCCAAT
>NW_018405633.1:205464-206709 GCF_002113885.1 Mizuhopecten yessoensis
ACTTGTTTAGCCCCCCCCCCCCCCATAACCTCATAAGCCCCTCTCAGCTTATACAACCCCTTACTTTATAAGCCCATATACCTTATAAGCCCTTCTTTGTCTTGTAGGATCTCCATAACTTATAAGCCCCCCCCCGCCCTTCTTACTTTTATTGTATGAACATCCAATTACATCAGCCTAATTAACCAACATACTTATAGCTATTGTTTTGAAAATTTAGAAGTTTCTGTGATCATTCTTATTATATGGGTTGAGTATAATATTATGTATGCACTACAACTCCTAGATTAGTTTGAATATATGTAAATGTATTGTATTCAGAGAGAATATTTTTAATGATAAGTATTGATCAGTTTACATTTGTATACAATTTAATGTTATATGTTAATACTTAATGTACATCATAGACAACAGTCCTGGATCCAGACTTGCAAGGTCAATCATCGGTCACTATACTACCGGTGTAGCTATCTCACATGATGGAGTGTCCGTCTCAAGTTTAGAAATTCTTTCAGAGAATCTAAGATCTGGGTCGTCGCATTTAAAGAACAGGACTGAGATATGTGACCAATATCTGTATCTGCAGTATACATAAAAGTGACCACAATTTGACTAATAACCATATATCTACACATAAACCTACAAGTGACCATGATCTAACACACCTATGCACATGACCAGTAAGTACTAATTAGGTGGCGCAGGGGAAAACATACTTGCTTTTCATCCTAACCTGGTGGATTTTTACTGGGTTCTCTGGTTTCCTCCAACCCGGCCAACAAGATTGAAGAGTGATTAATACCATAAGTTGAAAGAACTTGTTTTTTATTGTTGTAAAATTAATTAAGTTTATATTAACCTAGGGGTATACTTTGACAGTTTTCTTAACATGGAGAAACAAGTGAACGCTATTGCCAAATCCTGTTACTACCAGATCAGGAACATCGGCTGTATTCGGCAGTTTCTAACTGCAGATGCATGCAAGATTTTGGTGCATTCACTTGTTACCTCTCGGTTGGATTATGGTAACGCCCTGCTCTGTGGTATATCTGACAAACTAACTAGTCGTCTGCAGAGGGTTCAGAACACTGCAGCACGGCTAGTTACTCGTACTCGAAAGAGAGAGCACATCACACCTGCGCTTTATTCGTTGCACTGGTTACCTGTACGATACAGGTCGCAGTACAAAATTCTGGTATACACATACAAGGCACTGAATGGAACAGCTCCTCAGTACCTACAGGA
>NW_018405633.1:207571-231484 GCF_002113885.1 Mizuhopecten yessoensis
AACAGGTGACCAGTGAGACTGACCAATACCTACACATATACCAACAGGTGACCAGTGAGACTGACCAATACCTACACATATACTAACAGGTGACGAGTGAGACTGACCAATACCTATACATATACTAACAGGTGACCAGTGAGACTGACCAATACCTATACTAACAGGTGACCAGTGAGACTGACCAATACCTACACATATACCAACAGGTGACCAGTGAGACTGACCAATACCTACACATATACCAACAGGTGACCAGTACATGACTGAACAATTACTACACAGTACGTCCCTTTGGTCACGTCAATTCCGTATACACGAACATACAGGATCTGAGTGAGTAAACTCAGTGTATGTAAACCTCACTCAAGAGGAATCAATGTCTGTCCTATAATCTATACACTCATGATTCAGAGCCTGATATCAAATGTTTAACATCATGGCAGCTTTTAGGGGTAAATGGAAACACTGACTTTCCAACCCATTACACAAGTTTCCCTCATTCTGAATTTATGACAGAATTTGTCTGGGATGAGAAAGGGGTGTAGGAAATTTCTATCTAGCGCCCCATTTCATGGGCATGACATCACAATGGAACAACAATGATGTCACAAAATGAAAAACATGACAATGAAGTCACAAAATGAGGAACATTACAATGACGTCACAAAATGAGAAACATTACAATGACGTCACAAAATGAGAAACATTACAATGATGTCACAAAATGAGGACATTACAATGACGTCACAAAATGAGGAACATTTCAATGATGTGACAAACGTCTTTTTGTGATTTTTGAGCTAACTGTTGATTGGGATGAGAGCAAAAATAAAAATACTCACCCAATCTGATAACCCCTTGGGTGACATTTCCTATCCTTCACCCCCTGGGATGAGGACTATAACGGTCCATATCCCTTATTTAAAGTAAATGCTATTGCTATAGTCATATTACATCTGTTCATTTTTTTTAATGTACTGTAACTCAACAACAAACTACCCAAGTATCTGAAATACCATTACAATAAGCTATACAATAGCTGTTGATTAAAATCACCCTACCTTATTATGATACACACTATGTGGAATTAACCCCTTGGTAAGTCCTTAGAATGGATACAATTTGTTTAAAGATTTCCCAGATTTTTTCCATATACATATACAAAGTTATGCAGGGACCAGAGAAATTGATTTTGAAAAAAAGTTTTCATTTGTAAAATCTGTTTTGTAGAGTGATCAGTATATATATCTGATGTTCTCCATTGTAACACCTGTGAGCGGTAAATGGACTCACCGATTCCCCATCGTGAAACAGGTATCCACCCCTTTATAAGGCAATCAAAGCAATATCACGGTAGAATTTGTTCTTAGATTGTTCAAGAATTTGTTACTGTATAACATTATGCATGAACTAGACAAAATATTTCCATAAATGAATTTCATTTGTAAAATTACTACCGCAAAGGGGCAGGTTTATTACAGAATGTTGGCCCTTCAGTTACAGGGGGTGGGCTTATTACTGACAAAAATACATTAATAACAGGGTGGGCTTATTACTGACAAAAATGCATTAATAAGGAAGTGGTGTGTGTCTAATTACTACTGTTAAAATATACAAACAAGGGGAATTTTTGATACTACAAATGGGCTAATTACTGGTAAGATAGCAAAAGAGAGTAAAATGATAGCATTACTAATACAGTATATTTAACTAATTATCCTGCAGCTATTAAAGAAATGGAACACTTTGTCTATATAAAGTCATGTGTATAATTATATACATACCCAAGTGATCTGATTTCAGCCCGTTAAACATCCTTGCTGACAGCTACAGGTACTGAGAGACATCACATGTCCCAATGGAGTCTAACGTGTCCAGGTGATGTCCAGCATGTCCCAGTGATGTCCAGCGTGTCCCAGTGATGTCCAGCACCTCATTGCCAGGCTCTAATGATCCAGGGAATAAAGAAAACATTTTTGTATACACATGTGAACGAATTTTATATAACACAACCAATCAAGTCACAACTGACAGAAATTTGTTTACTTTGTTTACTACAATTCCCGTTACGTCTCACCTGTATAGGTCTATGTACAGGTAAAGTGACGAATCAATGAATATCATAATCAATCAATGGTTCTCTTGTTCTATTAATAGACTTGCATGCATGAGTGATCTACAAGGGAATCCTTGACTCGATCAATTTACTTGTTTTATCATTTATAGAACAGTGTGTACACACAGACCAAAGCCGGTGACTGATTCTTCTCCACATATAAGGTGTTAAAAAAGGGTCATCAAAGACCGTTAAATGGTAGTTAAACATTCTGTATTATGACAGATTGTAGGCAGTTTAACACTCAAACATCACACAGGTAGAGTAGATCAGATTTCAAAGGGAACATACAAAAATACAACTTGAATAGAACTGAGGACAAAACAAAAACAAAAGTAAAGATGACAACAACAGGAACTGAGGTGCGTCAAAATAAAAGGGAAGACAACAACAGAAACTGAGGTGCGTCAAAATAAAAGGGAAGACAACAACAGAAACTGAGGAGACATCAAAACAAAATGGAAGACAACAACAGGAACTGTATTAAGAGACACCAAAGCAGAAGGGAAGACAACAACAAGAACTGAGGAGACATCAAAACAAAATGGAAAACAACAACAGGAACTGAATTAAGAGACACCAAAGCAGAAGGGAAGACAACAACAGGAACTGAAGAGACACCAAAGCAGAAGGGAAGACAACAACAGGAACTGAAGAGACACCAAAACAGAAGGGAAGACAACAGGAACTGAGGGGACACCAAATCAAATGGAAAGACAAAAATTAGAACTGATAATAAATGTATTTTTTAATGTAGTCATTTTATATTACTTCTTTTTTTGGATTCACCAAACCAATTATTGAGATTCTGCTTGGGGTATCAAGGACTGAGTCGGACTGCTTTTTATATACATGTTACACTTTTCCAGGAGGGAGGCTGATAGTGACACAACGCATGCATCACAAACTGAATTAAGGCATCATTACTTTGTTATATAACAATCCACTCTGCTATCTGCTTCCTTCCAAACCATTATATATCTACCTAATTTGATGGTGCTGGGCTAACCCGATTAGACTTATCTCTGAGAGATCTCAATGACACCAAGTGGTCTTAACTCCTGCCAGACCTTTATCAAACTCAAAGCATACAATAAAGTACAGAAAATATATTGAGTTATGTATCTGCTTCCTTCCAGTTCTAATGTTCCAGGGATAAACCTGTTCGGGGCTAAGCTGATGGTTATCTTTGAGAGATCTGAAAGGTCAAAGGAAGGTTTTATCACTGGGGCATACCAACATGTTCACACACAGCTGTCAACCAGTGCATACAGATGTTGACTGCAGCTTACAATCATTGAGTAGTGCTCTGGATTCCAGTTCTATATATACATACTTAAATGTGTCTAATATTGGCTGAATCTGGCTGTTCATTCTCCAATTATATAACGCGGGTAGACACGGCTTTACTGTGTTAAATGCTGTTCATTCTCCCATTATATAACGCGGGTAGACACGGCTTTACTGTGTTATATGCTGTTCATTCTCCCATTATATAGCGCGGGTAAACACGGCATTACTCTGTTAAATGCTGTTCATCCTCCCATTATATAACGTGGGTAGACACAGCTTTACTGTGTTAAATGCTGTTCATTCTCCCATTATATAGCGCGGGTAGATACGGCTTTACTGTGTTATATGCTGTTCATTATCCCATTATATAGGGCGGGTAAACACGGCATTTCTCTGTTAAATGCTGTTCATTCTCCCATTATATAGCGCGGGTAAACACGGCTTTACTCTGTTAAATGCTGTTCATCCTCCCATTATATAGCGTGGTAGACACGGCTTTACTGTGTTAAATGCTGTTCATCCTCCCATTATATAGCGTGGTAGACACGGCTTTACTGTGTTAAATGCTGCTCATCCTCCCATTATATAGCGCGGGTAGATACGGCTTTACTGTGTTAAATGCTGTTCATACTTCCATTATATAGTGCGGGTAGACACAGCTTTACTGTGTTATATGCGGTTCATCCTCCCATTATATAGCATGGGTAGACACGGCTTTACTGTGTTATATGCTGTTCATCCTTCCATTATATAGCAGGGGTAGATACGGCTTTACTGTGTTATATGCTGTTCATTCTCCCATTATATAGCGCGGGTAAACACGGCTTTACTCTGTTAAATGCTGTTCATCCTCCCATTATATAACGTGGGTAGACACAGCTTTACTGTGTTAAATGCTGTTCATTCTCCCATACTGTGTTATATGCTGTTCATCCTCCCATTATATAGCAGGGGTAGACACGGCTTTACTGTGTTATATGCTGTTCATCCTCCCATTATATAGCAGGGGTAGATACGGCTTTACTGTGTTATATGCTGTTCATTCTCCCATTATATAGCGCGGGTAGACACGGCTTTACTGTGTTATATGCTGTTCATCCTCCCATTATATAGCATGGGTAGACACGGCTTTACTGTGTTATATGCTGTTCATCCTCCCATTATATAGCATGGGTAGACACGGCTTTACTGTGTTATATGCTGTTCATTCTCCCATTATATAGCGCGGGTAGACACGGCTTTACTGTGTTATATGCTGTTCATCCTCCCATTATATAGCATGGGTAGACACAGCTTTACTGTGTTAAATGCTGTTCATTCCCCCATTATATAAAGAGGGTAGACACGGCTTTACTCTGTTAAATACTGTTCATTCTCCCATTATATAGCGCGGGTAGACACGGCTTTACTGTGTTAAATGCTGTTCATCCTCCCATTATATAGCGCGGGTAGTTGCGGCTTTACTGTGTTATATGCTGTTCATCCTCCCATTATATAGCGCGGGTAGTTGCGGCTTTACTGTGTTATATGCTGTTCATCCTCCCATTATATAGCGCGGGTAGTTGCGGCTTTACTGTGTTATATGCTGTTCATCCTCCCATTATATAGCGCGGGTAAACACAGCTTTACTGTGTTAAATGCTGTTCATCCTCCCATTATATAGCGCGGGTAGACACGGCTTTACTGTGTTATATGCGGTTCATCCTCCCATTATATAGCACGGGTAGACACAGCTTTACTGTGTTAAATGCTGTTCATCCTCCCATTATATAGCGCGGGGAGACACGGCTTTTCTGTGTTAAATGCTGTTCATCCTCCCATTATATAGCGCGGGTAGATACGGCTTTACTGTGTTAAATGCTGTTCATTCTCCCATTATATAGCGCGGGTAGACACGGCTTCACTGGGTTAAATGCTGTTCATCCTCCCATTATATAGCGCGGGTAAACACAGCTTTACTGTGTTATATGCTGTTCATCCTCCCATTATATAGCGCGGGTAGATATGGCTTTACTGTGTTAAATGCTGTTCATTCTCCCATTATATAGCGCGGGTAGACCCGGCTTTACTGTGTTAAATGCTGTTCATACTTCCATTATATAGCGCGGGTAGATACGGCTTTACTGTGTTAAATGCTGTTCATTCTCCCATTATACAGCGCGGGTAGACACGGCATTACTGTGTTAAATGCTGTTCATTCTCCCATTATACAGCGCGGGTAGACACGGCATTACTGTGTTAAATG
This sequence comes from Mizuhopecten yessoensis, assembly GCF_002113885.1. Taxonomy (NCBI): domain Eukaryota; kingdom Metazoa; phylum Mollusca; class Bivalvia; order Pectinida; family Pectinidae; genus Mizuhopecten; species Mizuhopecten yessoensis. Next base: position 213,229 of record NW_018405633.1, read on the forward strand.
CTGTTCATTCTCCCATTATATAGCGCGGGTAGACACGGCTTTTCTGTGTTATATGCTGTTCATTCTCCCATTATATAGCATGGGTAGACACGGCTTTCCTGTGTTATATGCTGTTCATCCTCCCATTATATAGCATGGGTAGACACAGCTTTACTGTGTTAAATGCTGTTCATCCTCCCATTATATAGCGCGGGTAGACACGGCTTCACTGGGTTAAATGCTGTTCATCCTCCCATTATATAGCACGGGTAGACACGGCTTTACTGTGTTATATGCTGTTCATCCTCCCATTATACAGCGCGGGTAGACACGGCTTTACTGTGTTAAATGCTGTTCATACTTCCATTATATAGCATGGGTAGACACGGCTTTACTGTGTTAAATGCTGTTCATTCTCCCATTATATAGCGTGGGTAGACACAGCTTTACTGTGTTAAATGCTGTTCATACTTCCATTATATAGCGCAGGTAGATACGGCTTTACTGTGTTATATGCTGTTCATTCTCCCATTATATAGTGCGGGTAGCTACGGCTTTACTGTGTTAAATGCTGTTCATTCTCCCATTATATAGTGCGAGTAGACACAGCTTTACTGTGTTAAATGCTGTTCATTCTCCCATTATATAACGAGGGTAGACACGGCTTTACTGTGTTAAATACTGTTCATACTCCCATTATATAGCGCGAGTAGACACAGCTTTACTGTGTTATATGCTGTTCATTCTCCCATTATTTAGCGCGGGTAGACACGGCTTTACTGTGTTAAATGCTGTTCATCCTCCCATTATATAGCGCGGGTAGACACGGCTTTACTGCGTTATATGCTGTTCATCCTCCCATTATATAGCGCGGGTAGACACGGCTTTACTGCGTTATATGCTGTTCATCCTCCCATATTCTCCCATTATATAGCGCGGGTAGACACGGCTTCACTGGGGTAAATGCTGTTCATCCTCCCATTATATAGCGCGGGTAGATACGGCTTTACTGTGTTAAATGCTGTTCATTCTCCCATTATATAGTGCGAGTAGACACAGCTTTACTGTGTTAAATGCTGTTCATACTTCCATTATATAGCGCAGGTAGATACGGCTTTACTGTGTTATATGCTGTTCATCCTCCCATTATATAGCATGGGTAGACACGGCCTTACTGTGTTAAATGCTGTTCATCCTCCCATTATATAGGGCGGGTAGACACAGCTTTACTGTGTTAAATGCTGTTCATACTTCCATTATATAGCGCAGGTAGATACGGCTTTACTGTGTTGTATGCTGTTCATTCTCCCATTATATAGCGCGGGTAGACACGGCTTCACTGGGTTAAATGCTGTTCATCCTCCCATTATATAGCGCGGGTAGACACGGCTTTACTGCGTTATATGCTGTTCATCCTCCCATATTCTCCCATTATATAGCGCGGGTAGACACGGCTTCACTGGGGTAAATGCTGTTCATCCTCCCATTATATAGCGCGGGTAGACACGGCTTTACTGCGTTATATGCTGTTCATCCTCCCATTATATAGCGCGGGTAGACACGGCTTTACTGCGTTATATGCTGTTCATCCTCCCATTATATAGCGCGGTTAGACACGGCTTTACTGTGTTATATGATGTTCATTCTCCCATTATATAGCGCGGGTAGACACGGCTTCACTGGGGTAAATGCTGTTCATCCTCCCATTATATAGCGCGGGTAGACACGGCTTTACTGCGTTATATGCTGTTCATCCTCCCATTATATAGCGCGGGTAGACACGGCTTTACTGCGTTATATGCTGTTCATCCTCCCATATTCTCCCATTATATAGCGCGGGTAGACACGGCTTTACTGCGTTATATGCTGTTCATCCTCCCATTATATAGCGCGGGTAGACACGGCTTTACTGTGTTAAATGCAGCATCCAGGCAAATCATTTTGTGTTACATAATGTTTATACATTTAACCAAAAACGTTATACATATTTTTTTATTATTTTGGAATACCAGTTTATTATACCACTTCCTGCAAATAATTTAACTCCTTATCACTTGCTAATATTTTAAACTCCAACGACTGTAAATAAATACTTTTAGTAAAAATATTATTGTGCCATCAAACAAAAAAATAGTTGATTTTGTTTGGATTTTTTTTTCGAAAACATTTCTCTCTAAAACTATCCAGATGAACAAAGTTCCAATATTGCTTTTTTTACATCCAACATTGGTTACCCACACTTACAATGTCTGGGTAGTCAAATGGAGAGAAAAAAAAACATATTCTTTACAATTCACTGCTAATTAAGGTACCAGTATTTTTTGTAGTAGAGCAATATATTTTATCATGAACTCACCTAAATAACCATGTTTTGGCACATCTGGAGAATTATTTTTGCATTTCAAAAATGAACACATATCTATATATATTGAAAACTTTGAAATATGTTCATTAACTCATTCACCCCTGAAGACACATTTAAACTCTTCCAATCCATAGGTTGGAATAGTTCATTATGAAATTTCAGGGATGAATGAGTTAAATTAGTTCTGGCAGAAGAAACAGTGATGTGAGAACTTCTATTTATAATCTCTGCGTATAAATGTACTAATTAAGTACATGTACGTCACGTGCACTACACAATTCATCAGATAACCTGATACCTTTGAAAATAAATTTTAAATGAGATCTTCAAATAATTAAGGTGTCAAGTTCCTTAGCCTCATTTCTAATCCTTCTGTAAGCTTAATATATAATATACATATAGTTTGGAATACAAAATAACTAACATTTAGTACATATTGTTAATTTAAACAAATACTTTTCATGTTTCGTTCCCTCAGGTGAACATTCTGACTGATTACATACACAGGTTTTTGCAATTAATTTTGAATAGTTAAGAAAACATCACATGATCAATTTCGTTAAGCTGTTGTTGTAAGTTAACCAGACTTAACAGAATTAGGCCCAGGTGATAGAAGTTACTTTAAGTTAAAATAATGTAATCTGTTAGATTAGATCATAAAAGCTCATCCACAGTAATTAAATCTTTGCTGCCCATGAGTTCTCCTTGAAGTCCGATCTGTATAGACTAACATTTATCAACCATGAAGGAAGAATTCCTATAGAGGGAGTACGGTCATCAAGTACTTTATAAGATATGCTGATTACAAGTTTTTGCCATCGACATGGCAGCTCTAGTGTTTTTCTGATAGATCTGTGAACTATCTCTTGAGTAATAGGCAGAGTCCTCATTTAATATACAACTTCACTGTATTGTTAATTTTGGTTTTTAGTTACATTGTATTGTTAATTTTGATTTTTTAATTTATATATCATAATATCATTACATGTAGTATCGAAATAACATGCTAAAACTATGAGAATTACTTTTAATATAGTCCTATCTCATGTATATTTCTTGAATTTAATTTTTTGGAAATGTAATCAATTATGACTGATTTCGAAACAATTTAATTCAGTTATAATTAACAAGTATTAAGCTTTTCTGTTAGTTCAAAAGTTAAACTACCTATCTGAAAACACGAAATATTATATTCTTGTCCAATTGCATGAATGTCTGCATCAATCCAATGTCATATAAAAATATAAATATCTGTCGTCAAAAATTGTATAGACATGTATACATTTGTATTGTCAAATGCTGTGCTCCTCCCAAAAACACATAGACATTTATACATCTGTATTGTCAAATACTGTGCTCACTCCAAAACACAAAGACATTTATACATCTGTATTGTCAAATACTGTGCTCACTCCAAAACACAAAGACATTTATACATCTATATTGTCAAATACTGTGCTCACTCCAAAACAGACATTTATACATCTGTATTAATTGTCAAATACTGTGCTCACTCCAAAACACATAGCCATTTATACATCTATATTGTCAAATACTGTGCTCACTCCAAAACACATAGACATTTATACATCTATATTGTCAAATACTGTGCTCACTCCAAAACAGACATTTATACATCTGTATTAATTGTCAAATACTGTGCTCACTCAAAAACAGACATTTATACATCTGCATTAATTGTCAAATACTGTGCTCACTCCAAAACACATAGACATTTATACATCTATATTGTCAAATACTGTGCTCACTCCAAAACAGTCATTTACACATCTGTATTAATTGTCAAATACTGTGCTCACCCCAAACACATGGACATTGTTTATATACACTCGTATGGTCAAATGCTGTATGTACTCACCCCAAACACATGTACATTGTTTATATATACACTTGTATTGTCAAACGCTGTATGTACTCACCCCAAACACATGTACACATGAAGAGCCTGTTGTCTCATAGCCACCTAAGCTGTGTATGAAGGTTTGTGATATAGTAACAGCATGTGGCGGGGTGATGCCTATATATATAAAACACTGTGCTACTGCAGACGATTTGTATACCAAGGGTATAATACACAACAGTAAAGTGCTGCGGGCAATGAATACTGTCATAAGTGATAATGTCTTAAACAATATACACAGGAGATTGTGAAATGGTACCTTATAAAACTGTTCAAGTCATGATCTGTGTTGTTGAAGACTTCAGAATTTAGATAGAAATTAACAGATCTGATTTTAGTGCCTGGTGGCTTGTATAACTTGAGCTAAACCTAGTTCAGTGGCATTAAGAAATAAACACTACATGCATGAAGCCCTCCTAGACAGGACTGTAGTCTTTTATGGCATTGAGTCCTAATCTGGTTTTTTTCCATTTACAGCTTGGCAGACTTTAACATACAAAATGTATGTGTAAAGTGATGTTTAAGGACATGTGAACAAAAATATGCTGTATGAACATTACCGGTAGTCGAACCTATGACCTTTGGTCAGTATGCTGACACAACGCCAACTGCACTTGTATGCAGTCCCCTTAGGGCCTATAGGAAGTACAAGTTACAATAAGCAACAGAACTAGAAACTCAAATGAAAATGATCAATATATCTGCATTACAAGGTTACATCGAAACAGATGTATATAAAATAAAACAGTTCTCTCTCAAAATTTTCCAACAGCTTATTCTAAAGTTCAGTTCTGACATGTAAAACTGCTGGACATTTTCCAGATAAGGGCAGGAAATAATGATCAGGACAGTGGGTTGTTTAACAAATGCCATAGAAATAAATTTCGTTGAAATCAACAAGAAATCAACAGAGCTGAATGTCAGGACAGACTGACAGGACTTTACTGTTGACATTTCTGCCATCAAAGTCATGTATATTTTAACATCTGCAACCTACCAACATAACACCTGCTCAATTGCATGACCGAGTTTCTAAAACTGTGGTACAATTGCAATGTTACATTTGCATTACCTATTAATCAATCCCCTACCAGTAAAAAAACGGCAGACTGCATGACAACAAATGTCTGCTGTCCGACTCCCTGGTGTCTGGGCCATAACAGAATGTTTCTTTATTAAACTTTATAATTAAATGTATACTAATATAATTAGATATTGTGTTGTGTAACAACGGTCAAGGTCAAATCCAGGGGTCAAAGATCAAACCACTCCAATCATCTTCACTAAGGAGTGTGTTATCAAGCACACTAAATCTCAAACGCAAAAGGTCACGGTCAATTAGGGTCAAATCTTAAGTCGCTAGTGTTGTCTGGGAAGATGTTTGGAACTAAAGATGGACATATCATAGATAACTTTGTGTTAAACTATTGTGCGTCATGAACCACTCTCAGAAAGGGAAGGTCACATCCAAAAATCAAAGTCAAATCATTTTAATAATGGTTTGTGCAATAATGTTTTAATCACTTAACTATTTTTCATGAAACTGTGATGCATCATGATCATGACTAAAAAGAGATTTACCATTAAACATGTCTGCAGCATCAAGGTCAAGGTCAAGGTCATTGCATGGGCCAGTGTCATAAAGATCTAATCCTTGTCAAAATGATACATAGTAAAACACTTTTAAATCTGTGTCTCTCTGTCTTTTCAGTTCTTAAGAACAACATATTTGGATTTTACTGTATGTCCCACTTCTCAATGTAAAATGTTAAAATACAGCTGTGTAAATAAAGATAAAACTTGTAAAAAAAAAGATGAAAATTGGAAATAAAGATAACAAATGTAAATAAAGATATAACAAATGTAAATAAAGATAACAAATGTAAATAAAGATAACAATTGTAAATAAAGATAACAAATGTAAATAAAGATAACAATTGTGGTAATTACAGCTCTTTGCTAAAAGTACAGTGGAGACCTACGTTAACTTCAGAAGTGTTGTTAGAACATGATGAAAGGTAAAAGGGTCATAAAAACTTACCACAGAGTCCTAATAAATGTATCTGATCAAGGTTACAAAAATGTATATGTATATTGGTATTTCAGTCAATCACCACGCTTTGATTTCATTTCCATTGAATCCCAAACAAAGCTGTCAAAAACCTCCCTTATAAGGAAGGAAACTACCTCATTTTGACCAAAATTTACCAATCTCCCTCAAAACTCCCTCATTAAAGTCCAAAATCACACAAACTCAAAATCTACATCCTACTGTCAAATGATCTAGTTATTTACTGCAGGGTGTGTGTAATGATCATAGCAGATAAAATGAATGCTTATTGGAGTCATTTTGATAAGAGCGCAGCAGTTTCAGTCGCCTTTGACACACTTTCTCCCTCATTTGAAATGTGGAATGAGGGATATCTCCATCATTGGAGGTTTCAGAGGTTGACACCTATGCCCAAAGGATCTAATATCAGAAACTGGTTAGCTATAGCTAGGCAAAATACCTTATTATACAGACTTTGAAGCTAATAAGAAAAATCCTTGCCAAGGAATAATCTTGTTATAAGGAAAAATTAGCAATAAGTGTGATTTTGTATTTTACTGTACAATAAATCTGTTTGATAGCATGAATCGATTTATAACTTTATTGTATACCTCACACGTACTGCCTTATGGTGCCCACTTCCAGGCTGTTGTTTTATACATATAAAGTCAATACAAGGTGTCACACACTCCTGTCTATAAGCATGAAAAATAAAAAATCATTATCAACTGTATACCTAGTATGTATAGTACAGAGTATAGAAGTATAAGTGTGAATTTTAAATAGCACTATGGAAATACACAAAGTCTTAAGTATATCTCTCACTTAAATTAATTTAATTAGTAGGTTTTGCACTTGAGTGAAAGCTACAGAGCAGACATTAGAAGTCAAATTTACTAAGCGTTGTGTTAAATCCTTAGAATTTTCAAGACAAAATATTCCACACATACATATATATAACAGCATTAATTACTGATCTGGTGGGCTCCATAATCCAAGTGATGAGTCTGTAAAGAACAGTCTATATAATACTCTAAACAATATTTGGCAAGCTACATTTGTGCAGCAGAGACTGCTGAGGAATTTGTTGATATCTTTTTAGGAGAATTGATTATTTGTCATCATGATAATCAATGCACTAATTCTTGTTTCTCCTCGCCTCCTCTTTCTTTGAAGCAATGTGTATAGAGGCACCTTGGTTATAAATTAACTTTATTAATAATCAATAGACATGAAACAAGTATCCTGAACTTATATATATATATATTTGTCACTCTTGATGACTAGGATGGATCGAAGCACTCACAGGGGTCTTAATGTGGGAGGATATCAATTGCAAGGTACCCAGATAAAGCGCATGTGGTTGAGAATGTGTCCCATATTTTTTCAATCTAGGAAACAGACCCCAGCCATCTTAACTGAAGTTGAGTTCACATATATCCACTGCGCCACCAATTTAATAAAAAGTTACTGAGCTGTCGAGTGTCATATCAATGTGTCCAAGTTATGATAATTCCAGTGGTGTGGTACTTTAAAAAAAGCAAGAGGCCCAATGGGCCTGTATCGCTCACCTGGTATAAAACTCACACTTGTAACCTTAAAAGTGATCTAAAATAAAGCTACAGGCAAAATATCAGTATTTATGATTAAAATTCGTTCAAAAGACCCTGTTATTTTTTTTTTTAAACATTTCACCCCTGTGATTGAAAGTCGAACAAAGTCATTATGTTGAATACATTGTATAGGCTTTCATCTCAGGATGCAACTTGCAAAGTATAAACATCCTGGGACCCATGGTTATTCATAAGAGGTTGTTTAAAGATTTTAAACAAATTTGACCCCTGTGACCTTGAATATAAGTCAAAGTCATTCACTTTAACAAACATAGTAGTCCTTGATCCCAGCATATGCTACTAACTAAATATCAACATCCTGAGCCTTTTGGTTATTCAGAACAAGTTGTTGAAATATTTTAAACATATTTGCTCCTTGTGACCTTGAATATGATTCAAGGTCATACATTTAAACAAACTTGGTAGCCCTTGATCCTAGTATGCTACTGACTAAATATCATCACCCAGGGCATTTTGGTTATTGAGAAGAAGTTGTTTAAAGTTTTTAACATATTTGACCCCTGTGACCTTGAATATGGGCGAAGGTCATTTATTTGAACAAACATTGTAGCCCTTTATCTCAGCATGCTACTGGCCAAATATCATTACCCTGGGCATTTTGGTTATTGAGAAGAAGTTGTTAAAACTTTTTAACATATTTGACCCCTGTGACCTTGAATATGGTTGAAGGTCATTCATTTGAACAAACTTTGTAGCCCTTCATCTAAGCTAGCTACTGGTCAAATATCATCACCCTGGGCATTTTGGTTATTGAGAAGAAGTTTTTTAAAGATTTTAACATATTTGACCCCTGTGACCTTGAAAATGGGTGAAGGTCATTCATTTGAACAAACTTTCTAGCCCTTCATCTCAGCTAGCTACTGGCCAAATATCATCACCCTGGGCATTTTGGTTATTTGTGCCAGGTGAGCTAAAAATGATAAGGGGTCCCATTCACTATGGACACTGTTTTTACTCTATAACCGAAGTCCTCTGCTGTTCCAAAGTATAAAATTATAACATGATAACAAACAAAATGACAAGCTTACAATGTTGGACAAATTACATTTTTGTAAAAGTATGAAAATAGTGTTTAAATGGGAGTGAAAGCTCAAACGTGCAAAATACACAAAGAAAGGGATGTTTCTGACCATGGTGTGGAAGATGTTCACATTCTGGCCATTCTTTTCTTATTCTTTTGTTTCAACTTAGCTTTCAACCCTTAACAAAATTGAGAAAAATGTATATGACTTTATCCTTTATGAGAAAGGAGCCATACTTTGAGTTGTATTAACTTTTGTCCAAATCATAACTCCTACATTTCTTTAGCTGTGACCATATATCATCGGCAAAGTAACACATAATGCGACATTAACACCGTTAACTAGCAAAGATATGTCCCTTGTTTTATTAATTTTTTTCAAACCATAACCTCTAATGGTTTTTCTTGGAGCCACAAAGTTTTAGGATTACATCTTGGCATGGTGGAATTTCTCATACTTAAATTGGGTACCTGCAGCCCCTAATATGCAGAGTTATGGCCCTTTGTTCAATAAGTACACATCTAACAATTGTGTAACGGACTAACATTGCTAATTTTATTCAGGGCATGCAGCCAGGAGGCCAGTCTGTTTACATAAATCCAGAGTCAGAATCTTTAATGATTATACTTGTTTTAACCCTTCTATCTTAGTATATGCCCATCAAAAGCACAATGTACTATGTTATAATGTCATTTGTAGTTCATCTGTAAAATATTCATGTGGAAATTGGATGAAAAGAAATCTTTTCAAGCCTTTTAATATATATATAAATACAAAATTGTATGTACAACAAACTCTGGTGGGAGGGGAGGTAACTCCGCCAGGAACAGTGGTCGTTACCTTACAACGGTGGCTAGTGGTATCAGTCACAGTGTTATGCTAATGACATGTCGTCATCATTGACGAATACATGGAACATTTTACGATAAGGACGCCATATACAGATACCGTATATTCTTATCTTACTTACCAAAAGAAGCGTCTCTTGCTTCAGCTGTCGCAGTGTCGTCGGTAATCAAATGTACCGCGACTTCAATTTTAGCCGGAACCTGATCACCGGAAGTTGATTGATAACCCTCGTTTCGTATGCACGGTTAAAAACGGATTGCATCAACAATGTGATTTACAATGGCAGAGGGTGGTAAAAGCACTGCTATTTCGCCAGGTTGGAGTTCGTCGACGTTGTGCAGGTATTCCAACTTCAAGCGAATATTTAGCGCCAATATTTAGTTATCTACGCTACAGTAAACCGGAAAACCTCAAATTTTATTATCGGTATCGTCTTCAGAAGTCGAGAGAAACCACTACAAAACTACTACAAGTAGTATTCCCTTTTTCTCAATCTTTGCCACAGAATATAACAAAGATCGTTGTCCCATTATATAATAAAGAATGATACCCTTCATCCTGTTTGGATACTCTTGGTCCCCATATAAACAGGTTGGTCACAACGGCGCATATGGGTAATGATCCTGCATTTGGGTAACAGTTACCCATTTGCAGTAACAACTTTATTACTCAGATGATAAAGTAAAAAATAAATGAAGTTCTTTTAAACACCTGGAGCAAAAAAGGGTGTCATTCGTTCAACATAATCCAATAAAAAATACAATACCAATTGTGTACAAAAAAATGTTAAAAGGGTGTGAAAATGACAAATTGCATCACCTCCATTCCTTAAAGTGTTCTGTAGAGTAGCTATAAATAGCACACAGAAAAAATCGTGCTCACCTGTCAAATTTGCACTGGATGATCCCATTGACTACACACTGAAGTCGATGAGGAGCAAAGTCAGTGATATGGTTTGTCATTTGGATAACTTTTTGTGAACAAATGTACTTCATTGTGTTATATATTGGATTTAGTTGAAAGAATAGCGCCCTTTTTTACCCCAAGTGTTTAAAAGAACTTGATGTGTTTTTATTTCACTATATTCCCCATTTGAGTAATAAAATTGTTACTGCAAATGGGTACTTTCAGCAAAGGAGAGTCAAATCGTTTATATCACAGAGCAGGCACCGTAATATTTGTAGTAGTACTCACCCTGCCAGTAAAGGACGGAATAATGGAGCAGCTAGCTCAGACCAGGATTTGAACCAAGTGCTTCAGAAAAATAGATATGTGGCTGTCTGGTTAATGGTAATCAACGATTCGACACAGGAGAGGAAAATGTAATCTGGGGTCAAACCAGGGTTTGAACCCAGGATCTCCAAATCCTGGACAGGACATGTACACTTACCAACTGAGCATCTTGGTCAACTGTTTTTATACGGAAAATCTTTACCAGTTGTTAAAAATATTACTCATGTTGGTGTTATGTTGAATTATAAACTTTCTTCATCAGATAGAACAGCCACGGTGGCTAGTTAAAAATATTACTCATGTTGGTGTAATGTTGAATTATAAACTTTCTTCATCAGATAGAACAGCCACGGTGGCTAGCCCGAGTTTCCTCTGACCTAACACCAGACTTAGACATTTTGACATATATAGATGTCTGGTGTGGGGCCAGAGCGCACTGCTATATCAAAACGTGGAATTCTCCAAAACTGTTTGGTATCAGGTCAGGAAGTGACATGTAATCAACAGAAAGATGCGGTCTGGAAATCTTCTAAACAATAATAATATATTCTGTTTTCTGTCCGGGTCAGTATGGTTTGTTGGTTAGTCACCCTATGACCTACAAAAAGGGCATTCGCTCAGGTAGGAAATTTTGAACGATTGAAAATTGAGAACTTTAGCAGCTGTTGGCTATAATAAGAGGAGGTAAAACACTAACAAGCAAAAAAAAAAGAACAGACACAGCTATAAATTAGAATCGACTTAAAAAATCTAGAATACCATATTCTTACACAATATTTGGTAAATATTTTGAAACCCTTCTCCTTTGCACAAATGGAGGTATTTTAACCAACTTTGGTCTAAGAGCATCCTTGGAGGTATTTTATTTTAACCATAGTTAGTGTAGAGAATCCTTTGGCAAAGTGGACTTATAATTAATCTTGTGTAAAACTTTGGGTGTTGTAGAGCAGCAGAGCCCATTAAAGGAAAGTGGGATAAATCTTTGAAATCCTTAAGACCAGATCCAATCTAGAGCAACCTTTGTCCAAGGGGAATAAGGAGTACAATGTTGCATAAAGAGAGGCCAGCAATATTTTTGATTTAAAAATCCTAAGTGGTTTATTTAACTCTCACATAAGGAGTTGAGGGTATGTAGGAATCAGCCTGAACGAACATTTCCAAACAGTGTTACCGCTATAAAGACTTCATTTCTATATCTGACTGTCACGAAACTTCACACACATGTTGACGCACATCACCTCTTGTACAAGTTCTCTACAGTTGAACACTTGGTCACTGTGTTACTTAGTTGTGGAAACCGTAGCTTCTAGGCCTGATCGTTATATTATTTTTAGCTCATCGGGTCTGAAGGACCAATGTGAGCTATGCCATACCGTTTCGTCAGTCCCTCGTCTGTACGTCAACAATTTCTTTAAACGACTTCTTCTTTTTAACCACGGATTGGAATTTAGCTAAATTTGATTGGAAGCATTCCTAGGTGGTGGGGATTCAAAATTGTACAAATGGTGGGGCTGACCCCCCAGGGGGCTGAGGGGTGGGGCCAAAAGGGGGCAATTTGGCTATATTGCTTTAAGCAACTTCTTCTCTGGAACTTAGAGACGGATATCAGTCATATTTGACTGGAAGGACCCTAGGTAGTGGGGATTCAAAATTGTACAAAAAGTGAAGCTGACCCCCCAGGGGGCTGAGGGCGGGGGCAAATCGTCTATATTGTTATAAGTGACTTCTTCTGTAGAACTATGTTATGGATATCGATCATATTTGGTCAGAAGCATTCAATGGGGTCAGGGATCCAAAATTGTACAAATGCTGGGGCTGCACCCCCACCCCCCGGGCTAAGGGGTGGGTCCAAAAAAAGTTAATTACTTGGAAATGGTCGAGATCTCCACAGTATAACCATATATACAATTGCTGAGTATAAAGAGAAGGATGCACATTTGCTTCCAGGATGGCACTAGGGTCTGGCCCCACCCTTGAAGACATGGCCCCTGGGTCATAACTTTGAAACGGTTGAGATCCCCATCCCAGAACTATATAATACAAATGTTGGGCATAAAAGGATGAATGCAGTGATGATGTTAGAATAGACCCTGGGGTCTGACCGAACTCCTAGGGACCTAGTTTCTTAGTCTCAGCTTGGAAACAGTTGAGATCCCCCCCCTATAACCATATACACAATTGCTGAGTATAAAGAGATGAATGCACATATGCTTCCAGGATGGCCTTGGGGTCTACCCCACCCTTTGAGACTTAACCCATGGGTCATAACGTCACGAATGGTTAAGATCCCACCCCAAAAATATACATACAATTGTTGGACATAAAGAGATGAATGCAGTCATGGTATTAGAATTGACCCCAGGGTCTGCTCAACCCTTGCAGACTTAACCCCTTGGTCATAACTTTGAAACAGTTGAGATCACAACCCCAAAACTATAATTACAAGTGCTGGGCAAAAAGAGACAAATGCAGTCATGATATTAGAATCGATCCTGGGGTCTGGCCACAACCCTAGGGACCTAGTTTACTAGTGAGTCACAGCTTGGAAACAGGTGAGATCCCCACCCCATAACCATACATAAAATTGCTGGGTATGAAAAATCTAATACAGATATGCTACAAGGATTGGCCTTGGGGTCTGGCATATTCCCTTGGATCTCATTTGGAGAATATTTTGCCATTATTGCTTAGATATCCAGGAGAGTGATACAGGTCCTCTGGGCCTCTTGTTTTAAAAATAATTCTATTATCCTACCGATAATAAAAAGAAAAATGAAAAAATGAAACAAAACTTTCATGCCTAGAAGCTACGGTTCCCGCATCTATGTGTTACTATAACAGCTTGAAGTGCCAAGGTATTTGTGTTGTCTGCGAATCCTTGTTTGATTTTGAACTTTTGGTTCATTCAGTGATGATTTTTTATTGTAGATATTTCGTACATGGTGCATGTCGAGAAGGGGAGAAGTGTAGCTACTCACATGACAGACAGGACAAGCCATCAAACGTCTGCCGGTTTTACCTGAAAGGATCATGTACTTATGGAAACGGTTGCAGGTCTGTAAATGATGTTATAACCAGTTGTTAGTCTTAACTGTATTACAATGCAAGTGATTTTGTTTTAGAGAGGACATAAAATGATATTACCGGGGTACCAGGTAAAGATAATGACAATGAATGTTATGAATATTTTACCTCTTTCTTAGCAGGAGAGTGAAAATGTATACTTATCAGTTGTGTAATTCAATATTTTGTAGTATTTACTTGCAGGGAATTTTGTATTAGGCACGCCCCTTTTGTTTAACTTTGTACGTACATTTTACAGAAGATTGGTCCCTTACAGTAGATAAGGTTCAATTCAGTAATAGGCCGGCCCCATGACACATTTTAACAAATTTTGAGTTAGAATGACTGGACTTATCACAGATGATATTTGGCAATATGGTAATTGTTTACTGCTACTGTAGTACATTATAAGCATACCTATTAGTCCTATCAATTATCCATATGTCTGAGACAATATTCAACTTACATAACTGTTAAGTGATGTTGTAACATGCAGAAAGAAATTGATGTTTTTAGTGACTTTCATTGTTAAGTGCTTTCCAACCAAATGCACTAAAATTATGTTACATCTAAAATAACATCATCTACAGTAATGTGTTTATAGTTATAAATACTTTAAAGTTTTACAATATATTTTGTCTGTTACAGGTACGACCATGTGAAACCAAAGTCAAATTACCATGAAAACACATGGATGCCTCCATCAAACAAACCACCTCCCTTAAACTATGGGGAGACAAAGCCTTTTGGGAACATGGTATCTCTTAAGAAATCAAAAGAGGATGTTGAAATAGTGACGGTTGTGTCTCCGAGGCCTCCTGATGAGTGGGTCAAAGCCACAGAGTTTGTACCTGGCCAACCATACCAGTGTTCAACAGGTTAAGTGTTTACCTGGTCAGCCATATCAGTGTTCAACAGGTTAAGTTTTTACCTGGTCAGCCATATCAGTGTTCAACAGGTAAATATTTTTACCTGGTCAGCCATATCAGTGTTCAACAGGTTAAGTTTTTACCTGGTCAGCCATATCAGTGTTCAACAGGTAAAGGTTTTACCTGGTCAGCCATATCAGTGTTTAAGAGGTAAAGTTTTTACCTGGTCAGCCATATCAGTGTTCAACAGGTAAAGTTTTTACCTGGTCAGCCATATCAGTGTTCATCAGGTAGATATTTTACCTGGTCAGCCATATCGGTGTTCAAGAGGTAAAGTTTTTCCCTGGTCAGCCATATCAGTGTTCATCAGGTAAATATTTTACCTGGCCAACATACCAATGTTCAAGAGGTTGTTTTTACCTGGTCAACCATATCAGTGTTCATCAGGTAAATATTTTACCTGGCCAACATACCAGGGTTCAAGAGGTTGTTTTTACCTGGTCAGCCATATCAGTGTTCATCAGGTAAATATTTTTACCTGGCCAACATATCAGTGTTCAAGAGGTAAAGTTTTTACCTGGTCAGCCATATCGGTGTTCATCAGGTAAATATTTTTACCTGGCCAACATACCAGTGTTCAAGAGGTTAAGTTTTTACTTGGTCAATATATCGGTGTTCTTTTGGCAAAATTTCGACCTAGTCAACCGTTTCAGTATACATATTCATCAGGCAAAATTTGTCTTTGTTAATCATAGTTCTTCAGGTACAAGATACAAGAATATTTGTTTAATGTCGCATAACATAAACATAAAAACATTAGCTCGTGAAATTTGTACCCGGCCTATTGCATCCGTGTTCTTCAGATTAATAAACAGATTGACTGTATTAACCTAAGTGTGAGTGATTTGCTGTCTACCTTTGTTACAGTGCCCTTCTCCTACTCCAACGCTGTGGATACCAACAGAGACGGCCCCAAAGCTCTTATCATACAGGAAGGAATGGATCCCTACGCTGACCTGTCTAAACTGGTCTGTCCTTTCTTCGCCCAAGGTCACTGTCCGTACGAGGAAGACTGTGCCTATATCCACGGAGACATATGTGAAATGTGTGGCATGCCAGTTCTACATCCCTCCGACCTAGACCAGCGGGAAAAACACAATAGTGTAAGGATCTATAGCAAAGTTAAAAGGCATTTTTCCTTGATCCATTTAGGGTGAAAGTTTAGTCCATTTTCTTTCCACTATTTAATTCAATGCATCTGTTTGTAAAACACAAATGATTCTTTTTTAATTATCAGAAGAAAACCTTGAATTCTTATTTATTAACGGACAGCAGGATTGATATGGTGATGATAATATATGTGTTCTGGTGGTCATGTGATTGTGATTCTTTGTCATATCTTATGGCCAAATGTACAGTTTAACAGGGATCCAGTGTTTATTGGGCCATACTAACCGTAAAACATATCTGAAACTGGAAATATACTTTTTGAGACATGAACAAGTTATATATTCCCAAATACATAGTTTTTCTTTCAAAAAGTGTCAACACAACAAATCATTATAGTAATACATGTATCTCTTTTCTCTTGTTCCTTAACTCTCAAAAACAATTAAACAACCAATAAATAAGAAATAGGGTAAACTGTATCAAATCAAGAATGGGACTTAACAGAAAGAAGTCTTAAGTCTTCAAAGCAAATAGATTAAAGCATATTCAGGATAATGTGATTCATTATCAAAAGAATGTATGATACAATATTATACACAGAACTTATGAAACCAGTAGAAATGCTGATATTATCTATATTTTTACAGGAATGCATGAAACAGCTAGAACAGGACATGGAGTTATCTTTCGCCATTGCCCAAAGTAAAGACAAAGTCTGTGGTATCTGTATGGACACGATACTGGACAAGGAGCCAATGACGGAGCGACGTTTTGGTATCATGTCCAACTGTAACCATACATTCTGTCTCAGTTGTATACGGAAGTGGAGGGGAGCCCGCCAGTTTGAAAATAAAATTGTCAGGTATGGATCACAGCATAGCTAACAGCCAGGTATCTCATAATCATGGTGTGCAGTTATGTTATGAAAGTTTGTTATTTTGGGTTGCGATTGAATTTGTTAATAAAAATGAAAAATAGTCCTAGAAATATGTTTGCCATAAGCAGGTAAAATATGTTGGTGATTAGTGTGTTATTTTTTCCAAATATTCTGGTTGAATGTAACTTTTAAAGATTCCTCTTGTATCTGGTAGTTGTGCACTTTGTATTTTTATTTTTTGCTTTCAATTCTGGATTCTAGATGGCTGCCGCAGCCTTTGATTATCTGTTAGGTGACTTTGCTGATACTTCCTGGAAGTTGGAGTAAAATTTAAGTCATACAAACAACTTTGCAGTTTTTGGATTGAAAATGGCTGTCTTTTTTTATTGATTTATTCGCATATGGTTAGTTATATTGGGCATATTAGACTATCATCTTTTACACTGCTATATTTGTGATTGCTGAGTCAGCAAAAGTGTTGGGGATTTGAAAAAGTCTCTATTATAGTCATAACTTGTTGAATCTGGGTGTCTGCTGGAAATCGATTTAGTCGAGTTTTGTGAAATTTTGCAACCATTGTCATCACTTTTGATTTTATTGTGTGTGTGCTTAATTATTAATTTCTTTCATTTTGAGCGTTTTCATTTTGGAGGGTAAAGGGTATTACTTTGTGGCTCACAGTTCCGATTGAATGTTGACAGGTGTAATATAGTAATGTTGAAGTTTTCAGGTCTGGAGAGTTCAGTATAACAAGATTTGGTATTGATGTTGTTTAACTGTTGTCTTTTCAGGGCCTGCCCAGAATGTCGTGTGACATCAGACTTTGTCACTCCCAGTAAATACTGGGTGGAAAGTGATGAGGAAAAGAAGAAGCTAATACAGGGCTATAAGAAAGCTCTTAGGTAATTAGTGGTCTGCCACAGCGTGTTGTTGTCCCCACCACCAACCATTGATGTAGTTTTGTATCACCCATCCACAATCAACCCAACCCATCATTGATATATTTTCCTGCATTTCACTCGAACATGCCATAAATGTCTGTTTCTGCCCCCCTCCCCCCAATCCTTGCTCTTTTCCAAACCCCACTATTGATGTATGTTTCTGCCCCCCCCCCTCTCCCCAATCCTTGCTCTTCTTCAAACCCCACTATTGATGTATGTTTCTGCCCCTCCCCCCAATCCTTGCTCTTCTTCAAACCCCACTATTGATGTATGTTTCTGTCCC
>NW_018405633.1:232247-232425 GCF_002113885.1 Mizuhopecten yessoensis
CCCTAATTCCTTCCTCTTCTCCAAACCCCACTATTGATGTATGTTTCTGTCCCTCCCCCCTTCCCTAATTCCTTGCTCTTCTCCAAACCCCACTATTGATGTATGTTTCTGTCCCTCCCCCCAATCCTTGCTCTTCTCCAAACCCCACTATTGATGTGTGTTTCTGCCCCCCTCCCCC